>NC_080571.1:265969936-266273119 GCF_030247185.1 Malaya genurostris
ATAGCTCATTAAAACGTGATTTTGGAGGTACTGTATCTTCAGCAAAGTTGCTTAGAATGGTAGACGCCATCTTTCGGAAAATTTTATTTATGTGATTAATCCCCCTAAATGTGAGATAATAAATATTTGTTTAGCTCAGGGTCAACATAGGGGCTAAGTTATTTCGACAAAGTTGTGCAGAAATTTATTTTTAACAAATTTGCAGAAGGTACTATGCCCGTAACTTGAGTGCAATTCATGATAATAATTCATGTATTTTCTGGAAAGGGTGTCCTAAATCCAGTTTTTGTAAGAAAACATGTATATTTTCAATTTATATGAGTTTTTCATGTTCCACAAAATCTTTCATCATTAAAAACTACTCAACTTTCTCAAACATACTATGCTGCTATCATTTCAGTTTAATGAAATAGAGTCAATTTTCATGTTTCTTTACAAATTTTCAACTTGTATATCATCAAAAGGCGCAGAAAGGTGCAAATGAGACTACTTTCATATTAATCTACTTCAAAAGAGCTTTCATACCGTGGTTTAATGACTCGTCTGAGATCGTCTGCAGGCGAGATATGTTCTTTTCAAATATCCTTGTCCTTGACATTTGCAATGATAAGGTTCATTGTATTTCAGATCAGATTTCAATATAAGGTATTTTTGTCTTCTAGAGTGTTAAGGTGCATATTCGGGAAGATGGAATTCACGCACGTGACTCTATTTGATAATGCTTTAAAAGCAATCATTTGAATACCTCCTCCAGATAAACTAAACGATTGAATTTTCCTATACTTGTGTATTGATTAATTTCGACTTTCTTGCGCTTCCTCACCGAACGTCGAGATCATAAGTCATCTCGAATTTTTTTTTAAATTGACTTGATTTTAGAATTTCCGATATCGAACGTCGAGATTCGGTGTTATCTCGATGTTTCAGGCAATTCTAAGATATTTGACATAAAAAATAAATCTCCGATTTCGGTTAATTTTTTTTCAAAAAAAAAAAAAATTTTTATTACACTAGATCTTATTGTTGCAGCCAATTTAATGATGTTTGATTTTTTGAAAAAAAATGCCGATTTCGGAAATTTCATGTTAACCTTTGAATTCTCAAAATGGAATATTTTCAAACTTTCCCTATTATCTTTACGTTTCGTCTTAGACTCGTCAGTGCATAGCAGTTTATGTTGAATTGTTATGCCACCTGCAGTTCAACATAAATCGCCGAGGCTAAACCGAAACGGAAACATAATTAAATTGGTTATGTGCCCTAGCACAAACAAGGTTACGTCCTAAATACCTTTCAATGCCGGCCGGCACCACTCACTCACCTACCGCTTTACGCAATTTAAAGATGATCCCAAAATATTGGCAGTAGAGCGTTTCATTCAGTAAAAAGCATTCAAACGGGGGGGTTGCTTTTCGAGACGAAGACAACTGTAAGCTGCAGGTAGATAACCTGTTGGTGCTAATCGCAAAGGCTGCTGCAAAGCCAATATTCGGGGCGAATCCAGTTTCATAAGTACCTGGAATAGTGGAACTCGCTTCACTGAGAAAGATGATCTGAGAACTGTTTCGTACTGTATTTTACACTAGTTCATGCACTAGCTTGTATGTTTTTCAAAAATCAAACAAAATTGTTTGAAGAATACCATTCCTTTTTTATATGATTATGAGAGAGATATGAGAAAGGCATCATTACACCATTAGCTAGATAAAAACAGGTTTTACTTAATTTCGTGAGACTTTTTGTGCTAAATTCGTAATTCTAGATGATAGATTTTCGAGTAGAATTTACTAATAGAAAATTCAAATAATTTTCGCATTCTGTACATTCCGAAGTAATTATAAGTTTGTGAAATATAAATTTTAATATTCTATCGATTACAATTGATGTCGTTTAGGATGGCGGAAAATTTAAGATATATGATTTTGTTCTTAATTGCTTGTAAAACAAGAATCAAGCAATGTATTATTTTAAATTGTAGTTGTTTTTTTTTTGCCATGGGTTAGTATATAAAATTATTATTTTTTAACGCTCCATTCCTTATTGTATAAAGCCATTGAAATTTTTTAAAATTTTTGTGTTATCACAAAACTTATTTTATTAGGAAAATTCAAATGGCAATTTAGAAATTATGAAATTTACGATCTTCAACCGATTTTTTTTTATGATTCTACGGAAAACCTAAAACAAAATCTGAATTTTAGTAGTTATCAATTGCGTTTGGGTTGTGCTTAAAAATTGTTTGGATCTTTTGTCCAATACAAAAGTATAACTATTTTTAGAGTTTAGGTATATTTTAAAAAAATTTTTAATCTTGTCAGTGAAATTCAAGTTTCAGTTTTTTTGGTAAATTTTGTTCATAATAAATATTCAACTAAAAAAGTACGGGTGTGTAATGTCAGAGATATAACTGGATGTCGTAAATACGAATAAAACTGACACGATTTCTTTACACTGAATTGCGAATCTTTCCCCCTTTTCACCCGATTATCTCATTTCGGATTTGCATATTTCATTGAAATAAACTATCAAGATGCTGTTCAGGATTTATTTCTGCCTTTTAGAAGGACCAAATTGTGGAATTATCTTCGATATTCGCACAGTTCGGAACATTTTTCTCGAACGATTTTCGCACAGAGAAAAGTGCACGTAGCAAATCAAATTATTTTGGATTTTCACTAAACTGATGATTTCTACCTTCGAATTTCAAAGACGTAATCCTAATAGTTCTTTAGATAACATTTAGAGCCATTAGAACGGCTGATTGTATATAATGTTGTCCACTTTTCGTTTCTTGTTTTCTTTCTCTCCAATGCAAAGCACCAGCAGCTGATGCAATCGTTCTTGCTTGAATTGAAACTAGCTTTGCGAGCAAACCGACACATCCGCTCGCAGTGCCAAATGATGCGAAACTGGTTTAATGCGTCTTCTTGGCTTGACGACCGGAAGGCAAATGAGAACTACGACCTGAGCGTTTGAGGTTTTCATCCACGCAGAAGGTGCGCTCTCCGATGCCGCTGTTTGAATGCGTCTTCTCGCCTCGACATCTGCTTTCATCCACACACAAGAAGAAATGATCGATTTTCGACCACGGTTCCCCGTTGAATATATGTGCCTGACTACCTACCTCAAAATCGTCGTCCTTGCGCGAAAAACCCAAGCAAAAATAAAGAGTTTTCCGCGTTGTTTAAAAATTTTGAGAAAACTTTATTTTTGAGTTGTTTGTGGTTATCTCACACTGTTCAAAATATTATCCTAAATTCCTGATCATATTTTTGATGAAATAGTGAAATAATTATGTTGCTGCCATTAATACAAGTCGAGATATTCACGATTAAGTTCTACCCATTCTTCCATATGCCTAATTTTGAAAAGGCGCCCCATAGTAAAGTAAGTCGTATTCACGACAATATTAAAAAAATATATGGAACAAGAAAAATCTAATTTTCATAGGTTTTCCTTTACCAATCGTTTTCTACAAAGTTTTTGAATCAATCTACGAACTTCACAAATATCGGGGGTGTAAAATTTATTGAGGTTCGGTGAAAAACAGCTGTGCTATGACAGCTCAAAGTTATCGTTTAATCTTTTGGCTTGGTATTAGGAGTGTCAAGTAAAACTTCAAGTTGTTGTACAGTAAGTATTTTTTCGTTCTTTCATCAGTGCTTTTGTTCATGAGATTTACTTATTTCGGTCGTCTTAAAGCTCATAACACTTTGTACTCTATTTCTGTTTCCCTGGCCTACAAGTAGTTTATTTTTTCCACTGTCTTGGCATTCTTATATAAAACGATCTCCGACAACACAGCAGTAAAAAAAAACAAATCCCCGAGCCAGCAGAAAATATTGGTGCGATTCTCATTACACTTCATAATCAAATTTGCCTCGGTATCACAATTTCATCCGCCTTTCGTCACTAAACTCTACCAAACAACGATAATAGCTGTCAGCAGTATATTTTGTCAAAATAATGATGCTGAAATTATTATTACCAGCGGTATCCTGCCCGCTCGCAATCACCACTTCAAGTGACATCGTTATCGTTACTGATCTGAAGGAACGAGCCAATTTGACAATGACAACCTCTCTTTGGAAATTTCGCCACAAATTTTCCGCAACCGAGCTCCCCGTCACCGCTAATGATGAAGTCATTATTGATGATCGGCTGCTGGAAATTATGTTGCTATTCTCGCTATCGGTTTCGTTTTTCCATTGTTTACCTTCCCAGCCTTCTACTCGTCCGACAACGACAAAAAGGATATTCATGTAAATGTCTTCTACACTAACGCGACAAAAGCTTTCACGTTTCGACTGCGCGTGAAAGTTTAACAACTGATTGTACTCGGTGTGCTTGATTTACTGCCTTGTCCGATATCGCGTAGCGACCGGAAGAGATGAATTTTTAATTGCACTCAAATGATTGATTTTTTTTCTCCAATTGTTTCGTTCCGGTCCGAAAAGTCCGAAAGCCCTGAGACTATCAAGTGAGAGAGGTTTTTGAACTTTTGAACTTTTTCTTCCCATTCGAAATCAATTGCAAATTCATAACCCGTGCGTCAACTGTCACGGTCTGTCTAAGACTCACAACTTCTCTTAGTCTACACAAAAAATTTGAGTTCCGCAGCGAAACTCAAATACCAAAACTTAGCTTTTCTTATTCACTAGATGTATGCGAGGAATAATTATTCAAGTTTATACATAATCGCCGTTTCTCGATTCCGTATTTCCTACTGCGAAGATTGATTGAATATTTATGTTCAAAACTCTGTCGAAAGTTTTTCAATTTTCGCTTTTTCAAATTTTTCAGCTCATTCTCCCTCACCGATAAATTCGAACAAGAAAATAATACTGCTTATGTTTGAAGTAAATAGCAAAGCGGTCAGACTCGTACCCAAAATTTCGTTTCGGGAGGGGCATAAATCAAAAATGATACATCTAACTTCTTTCTGTCTCTAGTTCTTGGTGCGACTTTAGTACCACTTGTTCCATAGAAGAATAAATACACCCAAACACTTTTTTACGTTACCTCTTTTAAAGTAACTCTTTTTACGAACCAAATCTCAAATAACGTAATCTCTTTTTACGATCCATATCCCAAATAACGTAAACATTTTTTACGAACCAACTTCGTAAAAACAGGTTTTTGAATACAATGAAGAAGAATTCCAGCTGGTCGTCAAATGGTGAGATAACTAAGTCCTCACAAGTTCCTATCTCATGCCTCCCCGAGCGTCTATGATGACATTTGGTCAAAAGAATGGCGTGGTCTGGGTGCTATCGCCCTCTGCGTTAGTAGCACAATGAGAGGGTGCGAAATGGCAGGTAGGTTGAAACCCATCGTAAAGTGCAATATTTATCATAATATATTGCAACATGTGGTTATGTTGTTTGTTGAATTATTTGTTATATATTGAATTGAATTATATTAAAATGTTATTATATATTTTTATTATTATTATTTTTTTTTTATTTGTTTAAGGACCTTTTAAACTTTGTCATTCAGGTCCGTTGAAGGTATAGATACAATTCCTTTACGATATGTACAATTCAAATTTTCTCATAAAGATTAATTTCTTTAAAAAATTTTAAAACTGTGTTTGCTCTATCCTGGTCATCCGCTAGAGCTTCGCGCATGTTTGCTGCTAGTCCTAGTTCCGTTCGCTTTTCTGTGAGGGCTGCGCAGTTGACAATTACGTGTTTTACTGTTAAAATGTCATTGCACAGTTGACATCGGGGTGCTTCGGTTCTGTCCAGTAGGTGGCTATGTGAGAAAAGTGTGTGACCTATGCGCAATCTCGACAATTTGACGCATTCTTGTCTGTTTCCTCCTATTGCCTTGGTGAAAGGTATAATGGTGTTTGTAATTTCGCGTAGTTTGTTGTTTGTTTCCATGCTCCAATCGTGCTGCCATCTCCAGCGTATCCGATTTTTTATGACCGTTTTGAATTCTTTTACGTCAATTGATTTATTGTCCATGTTTGGAGATTTCAGGGCTTGTTTCGCTTCTCGCCTCTGCTGCCTTTTCATTTCCGGTGATACCAATATGACTTGGTACCCAGCATACGATCACTTCTGTGCCTTTTTGCCTAGCTTGAGCATACAGTGCTTGGACATTGTCTTTCCACCTGCTGTTAATTTTCCACTTTTCGAGCGCTGAGAGTACACTCATCGAATCTGTGCATATGAGGTATGCTCCTATTCTTGGGCTGTTCACCACCCAAGATAGTGCGTCCATGACTGCCAGACTCTCAGCTGTATATATGCTACAGTTATTGTTTATCCTTTTCCGAATTATTAGATCTGCTGATACTACACTGTAACCACATCGGTCTTCGTCTTTGGATCCATCTGTATAAATGCATTGGTGTATGGGGTACTTGGTTCTTTTTAATCTTTTGAACTGTGAACGTAGTTCTGGCAGATTGGCTGTTTGCTGCTTAATTGAAAGAAGGCTATTGTCCGTCGGTATCTTCGACCTAGTCCAGGGTGGAGTACTTGGGTACGTGAAGGTTTCTAGTTCCGGTAGATCTAGCTGAAGTGTGTGTAAAGTTTGCTTTCCTCTGGTTATGGTGGAGTTCACTTCTTTCGTCGTGCGTGTTTCTGTTCCCCAGAGCTCTCCGCTATCGTTTTCATCGTCACTGGAGGGGAAGCTTTCTTCACTCAAAGTCGTGTTACCCTCGTTAAGATTATCAATACTACCGTCGTCTTTAGCAGCTCGGCGCGCTGTGAACATAGCCGTTCTTTGTTCGAGGAGGGTTCGCATATTTGGTATTCCGGTTTCGGCTTGCAAACTGCTGACTGGACTTGTGTGGAATGCTCCTATAATCGTCCTAAGTCCAGTGTTGTGAATTGTTTCGAGCCTCTTCAGCGACGATTCACTCATTCCTGAGATTACTGGTGCAGCGTACAGCAGTTTTTCGAGTACTGTTGCGCGGTACAGCTTTAGCAATGTGCTTCTATCTCCTCCCCAGTTTCTTGCTGCTACTCCTCGAAGAAACTGGATTCTTTGTTGGCAGCTGGCTCTTACTTCCTCTGCGTGTTTTCGAAATTGTAGGCATTGATCGAAGACCACACCCAAACATTTGTGGCTGGTTTCTCGAGGAATGAGTGTGCCGTTGAGTTTTAGTGAGTTTGGGATTTTTGGTTTGCGAGAATGGCTGTTTTTGAAGATCACTGTAGCACTTTTTTCAGCCGATATTTTGTATCCAGTTTCAGCTTCCCATTTCTCGATCGTGTCCAAGGCGGTCTGCAACTGAGATTCGACAGAATGTGCATTTTCTCCACTAGCGATCAGAATGATGTCATCTGCATACAGTAAGCATTGGATGTTTGGGGGCAAGCGTTGGGTGATTGTATAGGGTGATTTTTTAAGAGCTTGAGAACTTTTTTAAACAATAAAACGCATAAAATTTGCAAAATCTCATCGGTTTTTTGTTTTAAATGTTAGATTGGTACATGACATTTACTTTTTGAAGATAATTTCATTTAAATGTTGACCGCGGCTGCGTCTTAGGTGGTCCATTCGGAAAGTCCAATTTTGGGCAACTTTTTCGAGCATTTCGGCCGGAATAGCCCGAATTTCTTCGGAAATGTTGTCTTCCAAAGCTGGAATAGTTACTGGCTTATTTCTGTAGACTTTAGACTTGACGTAGCCCCACAAAAAATAGTCTAAAGGCGTCAAATCGCATGATCTTGGTGGCCAACTTACCGGTCCATTTCTTGAGATGAATTGTTCTCCGAAGTTTTCCCTCAAAATGGCCATAGAATCGCGAGCTGTGTGGCATGTAGCGCCATCTTGTTGAAACCACATGTCAACCAAGTTCAGTTCTTCCATTTTTGGCAACAAAAAGTTTGTTAGCATCGAACGATAGCGATCGCCATTCACTGTAACGTTGCGTCCAACAGCATCTTTGAAAAAATACGATCCAATGATTCCACCAGCGTACAAACCACACCAAACAGTGCATTTTTCGGGATGCATGGGCAGTTCTTGAACGGCTTCTGGTTGCTCTTCACTCCAAATGCGGCAATTTTGCTTATTTACGTAGCCATTCAACCAGAAATGAGCCTCATCGCTGAACAAAATTTGTCGATAAAAAAGCGGATTTTCCGAATGGACCGCCTAAGACGCAGCCGCGGTCAACATTTAAATGAAATTATCTTCAAAAAGTAAATGTCATGTACCAATCTAACGTTTAAAATAAAGAACCGATGAGATTTTGCAAATTTTATGCGTTTTATTGTTTAAAAAAGTTCTCAAGCTCTTAAAAAATCACCCTGTATCTATGGCTATTAGAAACATTGTTACGCTTAGCACCGATCCTTGGCAAAGTCCTGTTTCCATTACCTTTTCTTTGGAGAAAGTTCCATTTGCTTGTACTTTGAAGGTTCTGGTGCTTAACATTTTTTCCAGGAACTGTAGCATTTTTCCTCCGATTTTCCATTCACTAAGCCTCTGGAGAATTAATCTTCTCCAGGTGGTATCGTAAGCTTTGTTGACGTCCAGAAAGGCGACTTGAGCGTAGTGCTTTTTCGACATAGCATTCCTAATTTCTTCCTCCATCGTTGCTAAATGATCAGTAGTGGTTCTACCCTTTCTAAATGCGTATTGGCGTTCACTTAGCAATTTCCTGGTTTCCAGTATGTGCATAAGACGGTTGTTTATCATTCGCTCGAAAACTTTGCTCAAGCAGCTGTTGAGATATATGGGTCGGTAGTTTCGAGCGTCAGTTCGCTTTCCTTTCCCTTTATAAATGGGGATTACTGTTGATTTGGTCCACTCGCTGGGGTAGATTGATTCTGACCATAGTCGATTGTATGCTTCGAGTAGGCTTCTTTTACAGTCTAAGGGTAGGTTACTAATCATCGCATAGTGGACATCATCGGGGCCTGGTGAAGATCCGCGTAATCCTTCGAGTGCTTCTTCCAGTTCAGCTTGCTTGTAAGCTTGGTTGTATTCAGCATCAGGTTGAGCTGGTATGTTGAGGCGTGTTGCTTCGATTTTCTTTTTACGATTAAGGAAATCTGGGTTATAGGAACTGTTGCTCGACGTTTCTTGGAAAGAGTTTCCTATAAGTTCAGCTATTTGTGTATCGTTGGTTGCAGTTAATCCGTTTAGGGTGATGGCATTGATTCGAACGCTTTTCCTTTTTCCCTGTAAAAGGCTATATTTTCCCCACATATCCTTGATGGGTGTTTGTGCAGTGAAGCTGTTTGCCATCTCTTCCCAACTCATTTTTTTTTGCGCTCGCAACAGCCTCTCTGGCAGATGCTCTTGCCGCGCGATATTCTTCACATAGTTTCTCTACGTTGCCTTCATTTGCTTTTTTTAATTCCCTTAATGCTTTTTTTCTTGCTTTAATCTTGTTCGCGACGTCTTCATTCCACCAATGTACGCACTTTTTCCCCGTGTAACCTTTCGTTTTAGGGATGGATGCCTGTGCGGACTTCAATATTTGTTTCGTGATTTCTTCGATTTGGTCTGCGGGGTCGTCTTTTTTTTCGAACTGTATAGTGGACCGGAAAGCTTCCCAGTTGGCATCTTTAATTTTCCATTTGGGAAAGCACTTCTGTTTTGTGATTTCTCCTGGCGATGTAATGATCATCGGTATGTGGTCGCTCCCGTGGGAGTCATCGTAGGTTGCCCAGTCCAATGTTGCTGCTAGATCATTCGAACAGCAAGCGGCATCAATGCACGATAGACTGCCGGTAGCGTGGTTCACATGTGTATGTTCTCCTGTATTTAATACTGTCAGTTCGCAATTCTCCGTGAAGTCCATTATTATTTGTCCACGAGCGCTAGTGTTTTTTGACCCCCATGGTGGGTGGTGGGCGTTGACATCCCCGACTAGTAGGAGAGGTTTTCCGATCTGCTTTGTTATTTTTGCTAATTCGTCGCAGGAAATTTCTTCGCCTGGTGGGAGGTATACGTTCATCACTGTCATGTTCAAGGGTGGACCTACCTTAGTGACTATAACTTCGAGGTGTGTATCAATTTCGATTTGTTCACATTCGATTCCTGTTTTGACAGCGGTGAGGACGCCGCCGGATGCTCGTCTGACGTGTTGCCGGTCACGCTGTAAGACCGTATATCCGTTTATTTTGGGGACGTTCCTCGGAGAGCACATTGTTTCCTGCAGGCATAAAACAACAGGGTCTTTCTCTTTGATTATTATATCCAGCTCGGCTCTGCTGGTTTTTAGGCCTTGTACGTTCCAGGAGATGATCGTTGGGTATACGGTTAGGTTTTTAGTGAAGTCGTCGATATTGTTGGCAGAACGTCCGTGAAGCCGTCGGTACACAGGTTTGGGTATAGCGTCCTCGTTCCCGTCCATCGGATCGTTCTCTCCTTCTGAAAGGAGTGGGGAGGCTACTTTCTCTTCGCTCTGCCCCGACCAGTTTGAATTGATTATCGTGTTATTAGGCTCTCGTAGAGAGTTAGCTTGTACGTTTGCATTATGTAGTTCGCTGTAATAGTGTTGGTTTTCCATGGATGTATTAGAATCGTTAAGTGCGCTTCGGTTTCCGGTATCGGTTCCGTTGCCTTCGTCGAAAGCTTTGGGTTCTAGTTTTTTTAGTGTTTTCGTGGTCGACCTCTTCCCTTCCTAGCAGGAGGGCGGTCCTTTGCTGTTTTGGAGTTTATTTCGGCAGATTTCTCGTCGGCACTACCTCGTGGGTCAGTTTCGCTGTCGGTTGCATCTATTTTTCGTTTCGTTGTCGCACTAGATCTTTCTTTTTCGTTTTCTTCCGTGTAGTCGCTTCCTTCGGACATCGCCTGATCATGCTCATCTTCAGAAATTTCAGGATACTCGATGTTTTTGCTTTTCTTCAGCTTTTCCAATTCAACCTTCATCATGTTGAAGTCAGCCAAGATGGTTCGCATCTGTTCGATTTCTTCCCGAAGGTTTTTTATCACGATGTCCTTTTCGATGTCTCTTTCTGCATTCTTCAGTTTTTGGATTTCTTCTTTCAGAAGCTTGATCTCGTCATCCTTCCTCATGTTTTCTAATCTGTTCTGAGCACCGCAAATTGCTGCATACGAGTGTTCTCCATGCTGCTTGGAGTACTCTTTCCTAGTTTCACTGAATGATATTCCCTTCTCAGTTTTGATTTTTATTACTTTTTCCTCCTTTACATATTGTGGGCACTTTCTGCTAGTTGGAGAGTGGCCACCTTTACAGTTTTTACAGTATGGGGCTTCTTTGCAGGCATCCTTTTCCAGTTTGTGATCTCCTGAGCAGTTTTGGCAAACTGCATTGTTGGGACATTTGACTTTCGTATGACCGTAGCTGCAACAGTTAAAGCAGAGCATTGGGTTCGGTATGAATTCTCGTGTTTCTACTCGGAGTGGGCCAATCTTTATATATTTGGGGAATGTGGTTCCCTGAAACGTAAGGACCAGCGTTGGTGTGTTTACGCGGTCGTTTTCCTTTCTTCTTGTGATTCTTCGAACTTCCAAAACTCCAAGATGCTTGCTTGATTTCTTCGGTGGGTAAGTCCATAGCCTCCCGGCAGCTCAGCACGCAGCGGGTTTTGTTTAGAGTTGGATGAGATTTAACTATTACGTCGGTTCCGTTAATCAGTTTGTTCATGCGGATCAGTTTTTTAGCTTGCTCGGCACTTCTTGTTTTCAAAACGTATTTAGTTCCTCGCTCTTCGGTATGAGCTGATTCGATGTTTCCTCCGCAGATTGTCTCTATGGATTTACCGATAGTGAATGGGTTCTTCGGGAGAGGTTTCTCCCCAGCAGCACGTAACTGTAATATGATTCGCTGACCATGCATCCCCGAACGATCCATCCATTCGGGGATCGTTCTTTCGTTTGCGTTTGTTTGGCTGTTTCCGGGTGGATTATCCGGCGGTACGTTCCTCTCAAAGGAGGTGCTTGCTGACTCCATGTTGCCAGCAAGCCTAACAGATTTCTCGTTGAATTGTTCGCTCAGAACTGCAGCTTTCGTTTGCCGAGTATTTAGAGTGTGGTTCGTATGCGTTCTTGCCTAGGCAAGTAACGTCTACCCTTTCACCTTATTCTTTATTGATCCACCCAAGGGTTAAAGGTACAAGTGGTCAAATGCGCGGCTCCGCCGGAGCGGATGACGACTACGCTTTTTCCTGCTACTATTTCGACCAAGCGTTAGAAGGTCCAATCGAAATAGGAACGTTTTTACCTGTTCTGTGAATCCTGCCCAATACGTTCAAAGGTTCTGACAGGTTCAATTTGATTAAATATCTCTCTGCTCCACCGATAGTGGATTCTTTGACGCCTCTTGGTACTTTGTTCACGGAAACACGCGCACCTCTTGTCGCACGCAAGTTTTACACAGTCGCCTCCAACAAGAATAGAACAGTTGGCCCTCTGTACGACAGAGAGATCAGTTTTGTCGGAGCTTTCAATTGCGACTAGCCATGAGCGCAAAAGCTTAGTGCATGCAATGTTGCATACAAGCCTGCAAAGCCAATCGGTTTGCCGTCTCTGTTAAGGCTGCGTTCTTTTTTTTTTTTTTTTAAATAGTTATTTATTGGAATATGAGTTAAAATTAAATTATTAAGATTTAAATTGGGTGTTCAGCCACAAGTGGTGACTTTTCAGCCCTGTTATATATATATGATTTGGTTATTACCATGAAGACATCATTTGCTTCCGCAATTCTGAGATTTTTGTGTAGGGAAAATTCTAAACCTACTTGTATTGTGTAATGGGGAAAAGGAACTTATATACTAACTTACTAACTAATACAGAGAGCGAATCGATTCAATTGAAGATTGCATCGATTTTTGTCGGAATTTGCTTATAATATTATGTGACATTACATCTAATGGTTCTATATTTGTGAGTCTGTGTAACTCATTTGTACTAAACCAGGGAGGACGCTTGAGAATCATTTTCAGAATTTTATTCTGAATCCTTTGAAGTGTTTTCTTCCTGGTGGAACAACAGCTTGACCAAATTGGTACCGCATAAAGCATGGCTGGTCTGAAAATTTGTTTATAAATTAACAATTTGTTTTTTAGACAGAGCCTAGAATTTCTGTTTATAAGAGGATATAAACATTTAATATATTTATTACACTTTGCCTGGATTCCTTCAATGTGATCCTTGAAAGTGAGTTTTTTGTCATACGTTAAACCTAAGTATTTAGCTTGATCAGACCATGTCAATTCCAAGCCATTCAATTTGAGAATGTGATTATTTGGTTTAAGAAAAGAAGCTCTTGGCTTGTGAGGAAAGATAATTAATTGCGTTTTTGCTGCATTTGGTTTAATTTTCCATTTTGACAGATAATCACTGAAAATATTTAAACTTCTTTGTAGGCGACTGCAGATCACTCTTAGATTTCTACCTGTGGCTAACAGACTTGTGTCGTCACAGAATAGCGATTTCTGACAACCAACGGGTAGATTTGGAAGATCAGAAGTGAAAATATTATACAAGATTGGAGCTACACTCGAACCCTGCGGAACACCGGCTCGTACGGGTAGCAATTCAGATTTACAGTTCTGATAGCTAACCTGAAGAGTACGATCAGTTAAATAATTTTGAATCATTTTTATCAAATAAATAGGAAACTGGAAATCAGACATTTTTGCTATTAAACCTTTGTGCCAAACACTGTCGAATGCTTTTTCTATGTCTAGAAGAGCAACTCCAGTGGATAACCCAGAAGATTTATTTGATTTTATCATGTTCGTTACTCTGACAAGTTGATGAGTAGTTGAATGTTCATGACGAAATCCAAACTGCTCTGGTAAAAAAATTGAATTCTCATTTATATGAGTCATCATTCTCAACAAGATAATTTTTTCAAAAAGTTTACTGATAGAAGAAAGAAAGCTAATTGGTCGATAACTTGATGTTTCTGCTGGGTTTTTATCAGGTTTGAGGATAGGAATTACTTTAGCGTTTTTCCATCTTTTTGGGAAGTAAGCTAATGAAAAACACTTGTTGAAAATTTTAACCAGGAGTCTCAAGGCAACATCGGGAAGATTTTTAATAAGAATATTAAAAATTCCATCATTACCAGGAGCCTTCATGTTTTTGAGTTTCCTAATAATTGATTTAATTTCATCAAAATTCGTCTCAATAATGTCATCGTGTGATAACACTTGGGTTGAAATATGATCATATTTCAGTGAGACTTCATTTTCAATAGGACTCACAACGTTCAAATTAAAATTGTGGACACTCTCTAACTGCTGAGCAAGTTTTTGAGCTTTTTCGCCATTTGTAAGAAGTATTTGATTTCCTTCCTTGAGAGCAGGAATTGGTTTCTGAGGTTTCTTAAGAACCTTAGAAAGTTTCCAGAAAGGTTTAGAATATGGTTTAATTTGTTCAACTTCTTTAGCGAAATTTTCATTTCGCAAAAGAGTAAATCTATGTTTAATTTCTTTTTGTAAATCCTTAACTATGTTTTTCATAGCAGGATCACGAGAACGTTGATATTGTCGTCGACGAACATTCTTCAACCGAATGAGCAGTTGAAGATTGTCATCGATGATAGGAGAATTTAATTTAGTTTGAGCTTTGGGAACTGAAAGATTTCTAGCTTCGATAATATAATGATTCAAATTATCAATTGCTGTGTCGATGTCCGCAGAATTTTCTAAAATAGTTTCATGATCCACATGATTTTCAATGTGAGATCTGTAATCCAACCAATTAGCTCTATGATAGTTGAAAATAGAACTAATTGGATTAATTATAGCTTCGTTGGAAAGTCTGAATGTTACAGGAAGATGATCTGAGTCAAAATCAGCATGAGTAATCGGTTCACTACAAATGTGACTTTGATCTGTTAGAACCAGATCAATTGTAGACGGGTTTTTCACGGAAGAGAAACAAGTAGGATTACTGGGATGAAGAACTGTAAAGTAACCAGCTGAGAGTTGATTATGAAGTATTTTACCATTACTGTTATTTTGCCTACAATTCCACTGGACATGCTTAGCATTTAAGTCCCCTATTACGAAAAATTTCGATCGATATCTTGTAAGTTTTTGCAAATCGCCTTTAAAGAAATTTAATTGTTCGCCGGTGCATTGGAATGGCAAATATGCTCCAGCGATGAAATAAATTCCATGAATGGTTTCAACTTCGATTCCCAAGCTTTCAATAACTTTAGTATTGAAAGAAGGTAAAATTCGATGTTTAATTTGCCGTTGGACAAAAATGGCAACTCCACCACCAATTCCAGTAAACCTGTCAAATCGATGAACCACATAATGTGGATTACTTTTCAATTTTACATTTGGTTTAAGAAAAGTTTCTGTCACAATGGCAATATGAATTTTGTGAACTTTGAGAAAATTATAAAATTCATCTTCACTCGATTTCAAAGATCGAGCATTCCAATTTAAAATATTCAAATAATTATTTAACATCACTGTTAAATTTTAAATTCATTATAATTTTATTTGCAAATTTCCATCCGATTTGAAATGCTTCAAAAAGTGATGAAGTCGAATTCATTTGGATGATCATTTGAAAAAGTTGATCTTGTAGGTAGATCATTTTATTTTCAGTTATATCGCCTAAATCGACTTCATTTAAAGAAGCGAATGGCATTGAAGGAATATTTGTAGGTAGACTGCCATTAGAAGAAGATGATTTGGCCGGTCTACCTATTAATAAATTGTTTTCGTTAGAAGAAGAACAGCAAGGCGGTCCTGTGTTTTGATTATTTACATTAGAAGAAATAGGAGATAGATTTCTACCTAATATACCAGCATAACTGACATTAGAAGAAGATGATGACGAGGTCGATCTACCTGTCAATAAATTGTTTTCGTTAGCAGACGAATTGGCAGGTGCCTTAGAAGAATTTTCAGGTATGTTCTGTAAATTTAAGGTCGTTGATTTGACTTGTTGTCTAAGCGAACGAGCGTTTAAAATTTTTTCCCTGACAGGACATTTCAAATAATTGGATTTATGATTTCCATTGCAATTTAAACATGAAAATTTATCAGTGGTTTCATTCATTGGACAAACGTCTTTCGAATGCGATTTACCACAATTCAAACACCGTATATCCATATGACAATTTTTGGTTCCATGGCGACATTGCGACATTGCGACGACATTGCGTTAAGTTTGCAATACGATTATGCCGTTTATAATGTTCCCAATGAATTTTAATGTGGGAAATGAAACGTACTTTTTCTAAAGTTTTCAAATTGTTTACATCACTTCGATTGAAGTGTATTAGGTAAAGTTCATGGGAAATTCCAGAGCGTGGTTTAGAAGTACCATTCGCTCTTTTTTTCATAAGTATTACTTGGGAAGGGGCAAAACCAAGCAATTCTTTTATTTCATTTTTAATTTCATCAATACTTTGATCATTTGATAATCCTTTCAAGACAGCCTTGAAGGGTCTGTCTGATTTTATATCATAAAGGCTGCGTTCTTGTTCGTTTCGACTGTTTCGACTAGCTGTCTTGTTTACTTCAGCTGAGTGAAAGTAAAACCAAGATGTTGGTTTCTCCTTTCTACGGAGTGGACGATGCTCGCTCCAATGTCACTTAGCACTCGGTACTTTGGACTGCCGCGGTTATTAACAATTTTCACCAGAACGTCCTATATGCACTCAAGTTTTGGTATCAAAAACCTTTGTGAAGCTTCAGCGAGTTTTACTGTGGCACAGATATAAACAGACTGGATTATTATTATTATTATTACTATTATTATTATTATTATTATTACTATTATTATTATTATTATTATTATTATTATTATTATTATTATTATTATTATTATTATTATTATTATTATTATTATTATTATTATTATTATTATTATTATTATTATTATTATTATTATTATTATTAAAAAAGAAATATTATATTTCCTGCAGTACTTCATATATTATCGTCTTATATTATATTCTGTTATGTTATATTATGTTGTATGGTGTTATATTGCATTGCATTATATTGTATTATATTACATTATGTTGTATTATATTGTGCTATAATATATTATTTTATATTATGTTATATCACAGAGAATAGATATCCAACAGACATTCATGTGTGCAACGGTGATTCTTAACGGATTTTCACTTGTATGCTTTACGCAGCTTTTTGAAAAAGTTTGTACTAGCTTGGATGTCTGTTCTCTGTAGTTATACTTTATCATGTTATATTGAATTAAATTATATTATATTATATTGTATTATATTATATTTTAGTCTACTGTATTGCATTATATTTATTGAATTATATAATATTATATTGTTTTGTATTGCATCAGGATGTGATATATTATATTGTATTGTATGATACTATATTTTTTATATTAATTTATATCATATTATATTCTTTTATATTGTATTATGCTCAATTATATCGACAACGGAGAGGGGCAGAAAGTGCATCAGGGTATCTTACAAGTGAATGACTGGATGATGGAGTGGCTTACCAACCTGAGTCACGTGGACGAAGCTTTTTGTTTCTTCCTGAAGGTCTGAAATGAGTAAGATGCACCCTTCTAACAAACCAACCATCAGACGGGTATAAGCTGGTACAGCGAAATTCTTTATTATATGGCCGGATGTTCTTGCTGAAAGGCTCCGGCTCCTCAAAACCCATTTTGGCCTTCTTAACAGCAGTTATATGAAAGCTATCAGATAATCAAAATCGGATCTAATGTAAGTCTACCCGCATACACCTATAATGCCTTGAACCGATGGTGGCTTCACACATATATACATACATACATACATACATACATAATTACATACATACATACATACATACATACATACATACAATGAAGAAGAATTCCAGCTCATTTATATTTCATGGAAACTACTACAATATTTGTATTTTCGGATCGAGTTTGATGAGTAGATGTCGGAAAACTATATTTGAAGTGATTCTGAATTCTTAGATGGCGACTTCCGATAAATTTACATTCCCTGATAATCACTACAATTTGGATATTATCGAAACGGGTTGAATGGGTAGATGCCGAGAAATGATGTTCAAAGTGATTCTAAAATCCAAACTGGTGACTTTCGGTTAATTTATAATCCTTGAATGATATTACAATAAAGTATTTTCGGATCGGATTTAATAATTAGATACATCAAGTTCCGGACAAGTGATGTACCGCATTTTCTGGACGCTTGAGTCCAAATTTTCTTTGAACTCCCAGCTGCCTTACCAGTCTTGTTGAAGACCCTCTTCACGATTGCCCAGTAACGTTCGATGGGTCAAAGCAAGCCAATTGAGAGTGGTTTTGACATAGTGAGTCGACGCTAAATCCGGCCAAAACAATGGAGGTGTACTATGCTTCTTATATAAAGGCTGCAATCTCTTCTGGAGACACTCAGATCGATAGATTTCTGCATTTATAGTTCCGGTAATGTAAAATTGCTATACCAGAACCTTTCGACCGAATTTCTCCACTTGAATCGTCCTGTCCACATTGCTAACATCCTCCCCAACGACGACAGTAAAGTATTGTGGACCTGGAAGGGTTTTTGAATCCTTCTTTACATAAGTCTAATCGTCCATGAAAACGCATGCATCCGAACACTGCAAAAATGCGAATACCTTATCCCGGCCCTTGTTGCTGCTCGTTTCTTCTGTTCTACACTTTGTTTCGAGATTTTCTGCTTCTTGTAGGTCTTCGGGTATTTTGCCTCTTGATACGCTGGATCATTCCGACACTCGTTTCTGCTTTTTTGGCCAAATCAGATATTGACATTGATTTGTTCTTCATGATGAGCGATACAACTTTCTGGTCCAGTTTCGGGTTGGAAGAACCGGGTTTTCTGTCTCTTCCTGGTAGCTCATCCAAAGAATAGTGTTCCCCAAACTTGTTAATGATGGCTTTAACACTGGCATGATGAATTCCAAACCGCTTCGCCAATTTTCGCATAGCAATACACTTATCACTTAGCCATCTGTCCAGAGCCTTCCGAAATACCCAATTCCGAAAATACTCAATTTGTAAGAGTTCTTAAAGAATGACAATAAACCGGAAGTCGACATCTCTGAATTTAGAGCCACTTCAAAAATCATTTTCCGACATCTGCTCATCAAAACCGTTCCGAAAATATCCATAATGTAAGGGTTTTTAAGGAACCGGTAGTCGCCATTTTGAAATTCGGAACCTCTTCAAACATCGTTTTTCGACATTTACTCTTCAAACCCATTCCGAAAATATCCATATTGTAAGGGTTTTCAAGGAACCGGAAGTCGCCATCTTGAAATTTAGAACCTGTTCAAACATCGTTTTTCTACATCTACTCATCAAACTATTTCAAAAGTATTCATATTGTAAGGGTTTTTAAGGAACCGGAAGTCGCTATCTTGGAATTTAGAATCACTTCAAAAATCATTTTCCGACATCTACTCATAAAATCCGTTCCGAAAATACCCATATTTTAAGGGTTTTAATGAATATCAATAAGCCGGAAGTCACCATCTTGAAATTTACAACCTCTTCAAACATCGTTTTTCGACATCTACTCATCAAACCCATTCCGAAAATATCCATATTGTAAGGGTTTTTAAAGAACCGGAAGTCGCCATATTGAAATTTAGAACCTTTTCAAATATCGTTTTTCGACATCTATTCATCAAACCCATTCCGAAAATATCCATATTGTAAGGGTTTTTAGGGAACCGGAAGTCGCCATCTTGGAATTTAGAGCCACTTCAAAAATCATTTCCGACATCTGCTCATCAAAACCGTTCCGAAAATATTCATAATGTAAAGATTTTTAAAGAAACCGGAAGTCGCCATTTTGAAATTCGGAACCTCTTCAAATAGCGTTTTTCGACATCTACTCATCAAACCCGTTCCGAAAATACCCATATTTTAAGGATTTTTAATGAATATCAATAGGCCGGAAGTCGCCATCTTATAATTCAGAACCACTTCAAATATCATTTTACGACATCTACTCATCAAACCATTTCCGAGAATACCCAATCAATCAATAAACCGGAAGTCGCCATCTTGGATTTCGAAACGTCCCCAAATATCATTTTCTTGCGCCCACTTTACACTACCATTCCGCAACTTTTCTTACGAAGTGAATTTAATATAACGTAAACTTTTTTTACAAACCAAATCCCAAAAATCGAATTCTAGTTTCCTCATATCATATAGCCCCATAGTACGGATGCGACTTCCGGTTCCGAAATTACATAATATTAAGTGTGTAAATCTTCAATTTCAAGAGCGTGTTTTCATTAGTAACAATGTTAAAAAGAACAAATACTTTGAGACTATTCTAGTTAGCAAATTTTGCTGATTATTTGGTGAACAAATTCAATTCAAATACTTACGATAAAGAGCAGTCAAAAGATTCTCATCGATTTCTCGAACAAACTTCTTAGTAGCGGTCAGATACTTTATTTAACGATTTATTAATTTTTAGTTTGACGTAAAGCCGCCATGACTAAGTTCAGTTTTTGCAATGACTGAGCGGAAATATATATTGGAGAAGCCAAGTGAAAGAAAAACTAACAGAAAAGATGAATTTTTGGAAAAAGATACGCTCAGAGACAGGACTCGAACCTGCGTTCCCATGCATTCCGTGCATACGCGCTACCATTTCGCCACTCTGATCTTGCTTTAGCCACACTAAAACTCACAGACATGGTTAGCAACGTACATCGAACATGGTCTACATCCTGGCCGTCACCCGACCGACACCTTATATCCAAACATCTTCTCTGTCCATCAAACACTAGTCCTCCCGCTTTATACCTATTTCTCCGATCAAGCATTGAGTAGGAGAGTGTATTTATAATCGCTTGTCACCTTCTTTAATGGTGCCAGTCGCTGGCTGGACATCGTCAGCGACAGACCCCTATGAAGGTTGTATTGATTGTCTGCCCTTTCCTACCAGAAGCAGATTGTTACGGAAAATCAAACCGCAATTGTTTTTAACGATTTATTAATTTTTAGTTTGACGTAAAGCCGCCATGACTAAGTTCAGTTTTTGCAATGACTGAGCGGAAATATATATTGGAGAAGCCAAGTGAAAGAAAAACTAACAGAAAAGATGAATTTTTGGAAAAAGATACGCTCAGAGACAGGACTCGAACCTGCGTTCCCATGCATTCCGTGCATACGCGCTACCATTTCGCCACTCTGATCTTGCTTTAGCCACACTAAAAGCGCTTGATCGGAGAAATAGGTATAAAGCGGGAGGACTAGTGTTTGATGGACAGAGAAGATGTTTGGATATAAGGTGTCGGTCGGGTGACGGCCAGGATGTAGACCATGTTCGATGTACGTTGCTAACCATGTCTGTGAGTTTTAGTGTGGCTAAAGCAAGATCAGAGTGGCGAAATGGTAGCGCGTATGCACGGAATGCATGGGAACGCAGGTTCGAGTCCTGTCTCTGAGCGTATCTTTTTCCAAAAATTCATCTTTTCTGTTAGTTTTTCTTTCACTTGGCTTCTCCAATACTTTATTTAAATTTTTTATGGTTTCATAGATTTCTATTAAAATCCAGCCAAATCACACTGCTGATTTTGAAAAAAGCCCGCATAATCATTGGTTAACCCATGTTTGTGCATATTGTACATAACTGTTTTTATAAACTCCGTGTGAACCGATGTGAACATAGTTATTCAAGGCCCAAATTGTAACTCCGTATTCCAGAAGGATTGCGACGGTAAAGCAAAGCAAAGTCAAAGTCTTGGCATTACATTCCTTTTGTGGAATTTGGCCTTTCTGTTTCAACAGACTTCGCAGCCGATTCATAGCGTACAGAATCATTGCATGGCTAGTACTATGGATCCTACTGACACTAATAATGCTTCCAGGTCGGGGCTCGAACATACGACAGCTGGCTTGTAAGACCAGCGTCCTATGCATTGAACCGCCAACCCGGGAGGCTTGCGACTGTACGATATACTTTTAGGAGTATGAGAATCCGAGGTAACTTCCTTGTTTTCAACTCGTGAGGAACAGAAAAAGCCTTCTTAACGTTCCTCAAAACTACTTTAATTTGTATGTTTTATTAGTTGGTAGGGTTCCGGAAGTAACGACCGGAAACTTCAAAACTTACATCGATTTTTTTATGTTTTGGAACTAATCAGCGTAAGGCGATCGTAATAGTTTTAGGAAGCAAAATTGGCAGAATAAGGTAAATGGGAAAGCAATTGAACCTCTAAACCGTTGCTGTTATGTTGCCATGGTAACAATGCTCTTATGTACCGTTGCATAGTCTATGGTCTTATACTATGGTTTAATTATCGTTTTTCAAGGTAGTTCATAAAATGTATACATTGACAATCCCAAAAAAACGACGTATGACCTATCCGACCAATTGAGCCTTTTTCGTAGCACTCGTTCTGACTTCAGTATATTGTCGGATGGTCATTCTGTGCTACAACGATTTTTCAGCTTGAACGAGTATTGCTACAACATTGAAGTGTTTCAATAGTACACTATTGAAAAACCTGTCTGATTTGACCCATTTCAGCACCAGCCAATCAGAACGCGTTCTGAGGAAGAGATCAAAATAAAAAGCAGCAGCAGATATAAAAGCTGAATATTTCACTTTTTCTATCATTTTCTCAGCAACGGTTTTTTGAAGTAACATCGGGCCGGACACACAGCGAAACCACACCAGAATCCTGCCAACTGAAGTCATCGGTGTACACGCCAAGAACCATCTCAGATCTAAATGCAGATCCTGTTTGTTCGTGACAATTCAAGGCACTTTCCAGTGTCGCAGATCATAATTAAGAATCAATTGAATTTTATTTATTTCCTACCAAAAGCATCAGATTCATCAAAATGAAATTTGACAAAGTTTGCGCCGACACTGACACATTCAATTACGACGGTACCGCTCTCTCGCAATGCGAAAATGAAAGTATTGATGTAGAACACATCTTTATACTAGTATGGGTGTCGTTTCGAAATATGCCGTGCGAAACAGGGTTGCCGAATATACAAATTAATCTTCAGTTTATTTCTCCTAAAAAATACGGATTTAAATGTTGCGCAAGGAAAGAATTTCTTAACACCGCTAAAAATTCACATTTGTTTAAAAAGTGTTTTAGTGTGAGCGGGATTGAAAATCCGGTTTTGATTGGAAGCCGACATGGTATGTTTATGCTAAATTTATGGCACATATTTTTTTATTATAATGGTTTGTTAACTTATCTTGAACATACTTCTGATGTTATTTGTTTTTCAAGAAAGTAATAGTAGTAATGAGATAATCATAACAATCATAAGATGTTGTTATTTTCATTGTTGGTTTTCCTATATTTTGAATTCATGGCAGATTTTTCAATAGTAATTATGAAATGCTAGAGATAATTTTACGGATAGTGGATTGAAAGTTTTGGATATATTTAAAAAATTTTCCATCTTGATATTTTGAAAAATTGATTTCATTATTTGAAAATTATTCTTTATGAAATTCGACTATTTGTTCATTATTATTAGTAATTTATTTCATAATAATAATAAACATTATAACAGTTATTATTATTAAAATTAATACTATTAATATTATTAAAATTAATATTGCATTACCAAGATCGTCGATACTTTTCAGAACTGGTCATTGCAATTGTCTTTTACGAAATTTCTTGAAGAATCAGATATCTTCGAACTTCATAGTTTTCAAGAAAAAACTTCAAATTTGTTGTACCTAGCCTATATTAGCGAACTAAAAAGGAATTGTTTCAAGTTTAGAATATACAGTTTTAGAATTGTAGCTGTTTAATGTAACTAATCTGTACTTTAGTGGAGGTTCATCTTTTCTAATTTTAGTAGTGAAAAAGAAGAAAGCTTGCACAATTCACACAACCGATCAACTAACTGATGTTCGGAAGTGTGAAGGAAGCGTGCTAGTTTATTTTATATTCACGACAACCTGTTATGTCTTTGACATTACCGCCCGCCTTTTTAGTTCTGAGTATGCATCCGTGGCATTAATCCATTTTTTCTATCTGCAGAATCTTACTCAAACGCTCAGTAAGTGATAAGTTCCAGTGCCGTAGTGAGGGTGAAACGAGAGAGGCGATCGCTTCGGGTGGTGTCTACTGTCGTGGAATGAGACTAGAGCAGTAGATTCACTTGCTGGATACTGTACTGTGCACTAAACAAAAATAAATAAATAAATAAATAAATAAAAGGCACCTGAGCCCCTCTCTAGGTACGTGCCAGAAAGCGGTACGATTTAAGTTAAAGCTAGATTGTCGTACTGAAAATCCATCGCAAAAGAAACTCAAACCACTTTGATCCATGTGGCCAAACAATGTCGGATGCGGCTAACCTCTTTCTCATTAAGCAAATATTCGATAATCACTGAAGAGGAAACCACAATTTGCGAGAAAATGAAATTAAAAAAAACACACACACACACCATAAAGAGCTGCTTGGAGTTACGCTGCGATAAAATAAGTTTCCGAGCTCGTGATTCTTCAGCTACAGAAATAACTGGTAAAAGACATGCTCAAAAAATTATAATCCATTGTGCATGTTGTCAAGGTGCATCCACAAACTGTACGTTGAACCAATTTGAAACGAATGAGTTGCCAAGAAGCGCAATTTTAATGTTCAGGCGAAATGTTGATGTATTATATGCTAATTTTAAATTCCCTGCTCCCTCGTGTGTCACCTTGGTTAGTGAAGGCAGAAGGCGAATACCGTCTGTTGAAATTTCTAAAGTGAAGGTTGAACTCTTGACTCGATTGAAAAGATACACACTCATTCACAAGCACTCGAGTTTGGTTCGAATTTTACCCTGCAGAAGACGAACATGTGCCAAATTTGTTTAATTTACATGATGTTATTTCTCTAGTAATTATTTATTACTGAAGAGTTAGTTGAGGCAGATGTGTACAAATGACACTGTATTTCGCTATTTTTCGTTGGGAGTGCAACTGCCACCGAAGCAAAGCATAGTTCGTTAAGCAATTCCAGAAGGAAATTTCACATCAAACTCAGAATCCAGGTTGAAGAATTTTAGCTTTCGGATGCACCAAACCTGGATTCATGAAGATGCCTGCTGACCCAGTAGGAACAGCACAGGTGTTTCGTATCTCAATAATGGTCGAATTCCCTTCCATTTTCAACCATAGTGAGCATGGAATTGAAAATTGCTTACCCCGGGTTTCGTCTGTCTGTGTGCCCCGGCATGCTTCTACCAAACCACCATCGCCGGTTACTGCGGAACCAAAATATCTTCTCATACGTC
The DNA here is from genome assembly GCF_030247185.1 of Malaya genurostris. NCBI lineage: Eukaryota > Metazoa > Arthropoda > Insecta > Diptera > Culicidae > Malaya > Malaya genurostris. Next base: position 265,995,120 of record NC_080571.1, read on the forward strand.
CAGGAACGACTCCATGAAATTTTTATTTGCCTCAGTGATATTTCGTGTACGCCACATCAACAGATGAACCACAATGTTGGAGCAGAAAGGATGCAATTTCCTTCGTCCGACGCTCGGTAAACCGAAGCGTATGTATGTGTGTAGCGAGTGCGAGGCCGGATACAAAGCAAAACAGGCGAAAACGAACGGTATAAAATATGGTTTTCCGTTGATTCCCGGCGGATACCGGTGTTGTGGAATTCGTGAGGAAATATTTGTAGAAGTTCGTGGAGCGTGGCGAAACAAAGCACTTTCGTTGATACGGGATTGTTTCAATTTGCACTGCTCGAAGAAGCACTTCGGAACGGAACCCAAATAGCGCTAGAGATCGCGTAACGAGCAGTAGTTTTAAAGCAATTCCAACCGACTGAATACGTCAGTTTCGACAGAAAGTAATAATTTCCTTCAAATAAAATAAAAACCTACTAATACCAAAACCAAACAACCAACTGCAATTATATTTTTACCGTTGATGAAATTAGTTAAAACCACTTTTTAAAATTTTTCTTAGCAACTCACGTTGAACTGAAAAATTTGTACTAAACATCTCAAATTGAACTGCTTTGCACCAACAAACCGAAGACAAAACGTACCTTTATAGTGCCTTTTTCAAGTGTCATCTTTGATTTAGGAAAGGAAGTATTCCGTTAAAACTTTGTTTCGTACGTGACATCTACAATTTTTTTTATACCTAAATGGATCATAGAATTAATTATAGTTCGATGGAAATATTCGTTAATGATTTGTTGATGAGGCTGGGGAGCAGATTAATTTTTTCATAAATAGTTGATACAACATCTGGAAACTATATCTGTAAATTTTCAGAAAACCAGGGATTCTCAAAATAAATCCATTTCTCGTTACCCGTTACGATCCGATATAGAAAACCCTTTGTTTAGTGTCGAAAAGGCAAATCGTTTTTCTTATTTCCTACTGTCTATCATTCAGCTCATGAGCAACTTGTTTTCTCACCTTGTGAATCTTTTCCTAGACGTCAGAAAATGGCAAAACGACTAACCTTTACCCTCTTCGTCATTTTTTCGAGTTTGTCTTCTTTCATCAATCCTTGCTATTTTTCATCTTCAAATATTTTGAGTTAGCCTGCGCGTTCGTTCGAACGTAAGCTTCAATCAAAAATCTACGGGATTCAATAGCAATGCAACAAGCAACAGTTTCGATGGTGAACCAATCGCTGTTTGTAGAGACATCTCTGGAAAAATCCCACATTACTGACTGGCGCACCAAGCAAATTTCCATTTTTGCCATTCTCTATAGAAAGATATTAGAATTGCTGGGAAAACCGACTATCGAACGAAGCCTCGGAGATCCATAATATTATTTACCAATCGACTCAGTTCGACGAGATCGGAAAATTTCTGTGTGTGTATGTGCACCTTTTAACGATTTTTTTAACGCGCAATTTTCTCAGAGATAACCTCAACGATTTCAACAAACGTCTGCTTAGCGGTTCAAATTGAACTGTCGAGTTTAGCACTAAGCAGTTCAATTTGAACTGCTCTGCACTGATGAGTCAAAGACGAAACGTAAAAATAATAAAACGGTTTTGTGCCTTAGCACAAAATTTGGATAACCCCTAAATGACCAAACCTGCATCGGCCAGAAATAGTCGAAAACACGTTTTCGTGTAATTAGTCTTACCAAACTTTAACCAATCGAATCCAGCAAAATGACCATTATTCTGACTGTGTCATGTTGATGAACAACGTACAGAAACAGGACTGCCTACTCATATGTGGCTCGGAGAGGTTAAATCATCAAAGGCACTTCAGTAGCGTTTCCTCCTATAAAATCTTCAGCAGTTCCGAAGTATCTAAAGCGATAAACAACGTTCCTCTTCGTTCCCCTGTTGGACCACACCCTACTATTACACCGACTATGATAAGTAAGGCATGCTTTAAATTAAAAAGCTCTACAAACGCAGGACCTGATGGTATTCCTTCAAATGTTCTCGACTTCATGACTCATAAGTGCAATGACTATATCTCTGAAAATCAACACGGATTTATGCCTAAACGGTCAACATCTACTAACCTAGTAACTTACACATCTTATATCATGCAATCCATGCCATCTCGTCTACAGGTAGACGCATTCTACACTGATTTTTCAGCGGCATTTGTTAAAATAAACCAACAAATAACAATTGCTAAACTTGACAGACTTGGCTTTGGTGGTTCTTTACTGAATTGGATGCATTCATATCTTACTGGCCGTGAGATGTCGGTAAAAATGGGAAACTGTACAACATCACCGTTTGCTGTGAGTTCTGGAGTACCTCAAGGAAGTCACTTAGGATCGTATATATTCTTACTCTACCTTAATGATCTGCCCTTCTTACTGAAATGTTTCAAACTATCATTTGCGGATGACTTCAAACTCTACCATCTGATCAAATAACAAGAAGATGCACACTTTTTGCAAGCTCAATTGAATACATTCGTTGAATGGTGTCACTCCAACAAGATGGTATTAGACGCCTCTAGATGCTCCATCATATCATTTTCCCGCAGGCATACAGTAATAAGATATGACTACAATCTTTCGCAAAATGTTCTTAAGCGTGAATCGTTCGTGATAGACTTAGGAGTTATTTTTGATGATAAACTTAATTTTAAGAATCACATTGATTACGTGATTTCGAAGGCATCGAAACTCTTAGGCTTCTTATTTCGAATTACCAAAAATTTCGCTAACATACACTGATTGAAAACTCTTCATTGTGCACTAGTTCGATCATCGCTTGAATATGCTACTGTCGTTTGGTCACCTCATTATCAAACTGATATTGATCGTATCGAAGCTGTTCAATGCGAATTCATTAGGTTTGCTCTCCGAAATCTACCATGGAGAGACCCATTAAACCTTCCAAGTTATAATGATCGTTGCCGACTGATCGAATAGGATCCGCTGTGTGTTCGTAGAAACGTCTACAAGGCTGTTTTCATCGCTGATTTAATACAATCACATATCGATTGCCCTGATCTCCTACGATTGGTCAACTTTGACATCCATCGTCGCAATCTTCGTTCACATCCACTTTTACGAATCCCTCGTGCTAGAACTAACTACGGATATAATGTACCGTTTCCTAGTATGTGTCGTTCATTTAACAGTTGCTCGCAGGTCTTTGATTTTCATCTCTCGCGTAATGCGATAAAACGCTTATTCAACGATTCCTTAACTATCCAGTAAATAAATGTTCACCATCTTCATTGGAAACTAATCAGATTTGCCGAAACTAACCTGTTCGTCCCCCCTCTCATTTTCTCCGTCTTCCACCATCTTTTTGATCACTAACTAGATCTAAATGCCGGTTCTAACCCCGTCGTTCTCCACGCTCACTCACTGGTCCCTCAACTAACCTTCTTCTTCCATCTGTATATCCACTTTTCTCTTCTATCTCGTTTTTCAAGGAAGCTGCTCTGTAATGCTGTAATATTGTGTCATCAACTAGTTATAGGGTTAGTAGTTTAGCTTTAACTGTTAGTGTTAATTGTTAGTTTTAAACGTAAATGTATCTGTTGGATCATTGTAATCTGTTGATACAAAAGATGAGGAGGTTTTATGCCTGCTGGAGAGAGAGATTGCTATATTTCATCTCCATCGGGCTTTTCCCTGCTCCCCAAAATAAATAAATAAAAATAAAACAAAAGTGACTGTATCGGGATCGTGAGTGGTTTCGTCAGGTGCGGACATTCAGCCTAAGAGAGAAGATTAGTTTATAACGAGTGTTTTTTAGGTTTGTTTGTTTCAACAGGAATTACTCTATTGTCTGAAAGTTGTTTTGACCGTGTAAAGTGACGTCTCTGTTTGGCAAATCATCATGAATAGGTTAACTCCAAAAAAAGACTTCCAAATCGTGAAAATTTATTTTCAAAATCTTTGTTCAATTAAAACTGTTTAGCGCAAAATTCTCCTCAGTAATGAGGCACATTTTTGGTTGAATGAAAGTTTGGACGTCTATAAGCGAAACTGTTTATATGCCAATATTCAACGTGTCATTGCTGAAATCCGCGATTAAATGCTCGAACAAATGTTCGAAAGTTGGACCTCCAGAATGACCTTTGTGTAAAATTAGTCGTGGCGGCCATATGCCCGAAATCATGTTTAAATGTTAAATGCCAAGAAATTATCTACCACATAAAACAACAATTTGACCATTTCATAATTTGGTATGCGTTTTGTTTAAAATTCAAATTAGCAAACTCTAAAAAAACACCCTTTATGTGCTTATTTACTCGTTGAGAGATTCAATAATATACGATTGAAATAGAACTTTTGGTGATAAGTTTTGTCTATTGCTTTTTTTCGAGTACAGCCGTTCTTGGCGATCCCTGAGAATTGTGGTATTTAAATATTTGAAATAAATACACTTCAGCGGTGTCGAACGGTAAATTTTGGGGAAAACAGTATATTTTCATGTTATGATCGAACACTATGGTTAAAAGTTCACGGCTCATGAAACATTTGTAATGATTTCGCTTAAATTTAAAGGTAAACCTTAAAAATTACACTCATGGGTATAACTTCCGGCGTGTTTCTGACAACTTTGTTATTTTTGCAACATAGATTCAGGCGTTTTGTTTTAAAATTTGAAGATTTCATAAATAAATTCGAATACGTTCATTTTGATTTCAGGTTTGAAATGAACTGCGTGAATAATCATGTGCGAATAAAGCCTCATAAACACGAATTTTGTATCGAAATCTTGCACTTACCGCGGAAACATTTCTGATTTTTGTCGTGAATACGACTTACTTTACTATGGGGTGCCTTTTCAAAATTTACCCTCTGAGAGAGTGATAAGTTTTTGATCGTGAATATCTCCTGTTGTATATAATGAATCAACATAATTCCCTTTACATACCATCGGAAATATGATCACAATTTTATGATAAAATTTTCAGTTGTGTGACATAATCTCAAATAGTTCAAAATTAAACTTTTCTGAAATGTTTGATATAAACGAGTATCAAAGAGGATAATTCATAAGGCGCGTTTGCCTTTCTCGTATTTTGAAAGCTCATAGCTCAGTGATCTTTAGAAGGATTTATATAATCTAACTACCAATAGAATCGAAAATTTTCAACTTGAACGTGTATTGCAACAACATTGAAGTTTTTCAATAGTACACTATTGAAAAACCTGTTTGATTGAACTCATGACCTGTTTGATTTAACTCAGAACGCGAGATGTCTGCATCTATACAAGAGCATCCATATAAAAGTTGAGTGGTTCATTTTTTTTACCATTTGCTGAACAACTAATCCCGAAACAAGACACACGGGAGCAACATCGAGGACCTGTCGTCTCACTGTTTCCCGATCTGAATGCACGAGACACCGTCAGCACAATGACACCGAAAATCGGTAGAAAGGCAGCCAAAAAGTCCAGCAAGGCCCATTGCTGAAACAAGACACACACGAGAACCATATCAGATCTCAATATTTCCTATCAAAAGATTCATCAAGATGGAAGTTAAATTAATTTGCACCGTCATTAACACATTTAATTACGAACTGCAATGCGTAAGCGAAAGTGATGATTTTGAACACATCTTTATACTAGTATACAAATATGCCGTGCGAAACAGAGTTGCCACAGATCAATATGTATTTTTATCGTGATTACTTTAGTATGCGGCCGAAAACAAAAATGAACAAATTGTTTGAACAAATGCTTCCACTTGATTTGCCCATTCTACTTTACAGGTGTATAAGAACTGGCTAAACTTAAAGCAATCCTAAATATTTCTTTATCACAGTGATGTGGTCGTCCTGAGAAGGACAGGGTTTTTAACTCCTCTTCGTTACGGATGGCCAGCTGCAGATGGCGAGGGATGGTTCTCGTTTTCTTGTTGTCACGGGCAGCGTTACCGGCCAATTCTAACACTTCGGCAGCCAAGTACTCCATCACTGCCGCCAGATAGACCGATGCTCCGGCACCGACACGCTCTGCGTAGTTTCCCTTCCGGAGCAGACGATGGATTTTGCCAACTGGGAACTGCAGACCAGCACGGTTCGAGCGGGACTTTGCCTTGCCCTTAACTGTTCCTCCTGTGTGTGTTTCTGCGTAAAAATTCCACAAGATGCTGTCAACAGCTAGACAGCCAATTCAGTATTACTGGGTGCCGCTCTACTAACTCTCTCTTTTATATCGTCTCACTGTTTCCCGTTCTGCGATATTTTAACAAAGGGGACGTCCGTCCACCGCAGCCACTAGAAGGTATAAAATCTGTATAAAATGTTCAAAACGACCTATGTAACAATGAGAGATTCTCTTTGTTTACTTTCTCTTTTGATTATTACGGCACTCTTAGCTATCCTTCATTCCAATTCTTTACCGATAATAATAACCAAAGCTATCACCTTTTAATCTGCTCTGGAGGAATTACCGAAAAAAGCAGGAATATTTCGCAATAATCGAAAGAGAAAGTAAACAAAGAGAATCTCTCATTGTTACATACGTCGTTTTGAACATTTTATAAAGAAATGAAATGTGATGTGAGAAACAGCGTCTCGTCCCCTGTCACGACGCCATCTTGATGAGATCAAAATCGGAACTTCAAAATCAGCTGATTGCAACGTAAACAAACAAACAGTAATACATTTGTTTCACGCGTTTACCTTGTTTAGTGCACGAAAATCAGTGAATTTTGTGTCGACTCTCTCACAATAACTTGTCGGTTTACCTAAAATACAGCAGACAGTGTTTTGGGACATCAAGTGGAGATAATTTTCACAATTTGAGAGTCGCGATGAGTATCAAAACATCGCAGTGTTTGGGGCTCGAAACGCGAGGGGCTCAACGTAATCGGTATACTTTCAAATGGCTGGTGCTCACATACCGGTGTCAGATGGGTGGTTAAAGCAGCTACTCTGAACGTACGAGACACCGCCAGCACGATGGCACCGAAAACCGGTAGAAGAGCAGATTTGTACTGTCACTAACACATTTAATTACGAACGGCAATGCGAAAGCGAAAGTGATGATGTTGAACACATCTTTATACTAGTATGGGGTCGTGTGAAAATATGCCATGCGAAACAGGGTTGCCATATATACAGGTTAATCTGTATTATTGTCGTGAATACAACTTACTTTACTATGGTGTGCCTTTTCAAAATTAGCCATATGGAAGAGGGCAGAACTTAATCGTGAATATCTCGACTTGTATTAAGGGCAGCAAAATAATTCTTTCACTATTTCATCAAAAATATGATCAGGAATTTAGGATAATATTTTGAACAGTGTGAGATAACCACAAGCAATTCAAAAATTAAGTTTTCTGAAAATTTTAAAACAACGCGGAAAACTTTACTTTTGCTTGGGTTTTTCGGGCAAGGGCGACGATTTTTATCTTCAACTGAACGTGCTGATGATTTTTGCATTGAAGAGAAAGAAAACAAAAAACGAAAAGTTTACAACATTATATCAAATCAGCCGTTCTAATGGCTCTAAATGTTATCCAAAGAACTATTAAGATTACTTCTTTGCAAATCGAAGGTAGAAATCATCAGTTTAGTGAAAATCCAAAATAATTTGATTTGCGTCGTGCACTTTTCGCTGTGCGAAAATCGTTCGAGATCAATGTTCCGAACTGTGCTAAATATCGTAGAGAATTCCACAATTTGGTCCTTCTCAAAGGCAGAAATGAATCCTGTACAGCATCTTAACAGTTTCTTTCAATGAAATATGCAAATCCGAAATGAGATAATCGACGTCAAAAATCGTTGAAAATTTTAGTAGTGAAAAGGGGGAAAGTTTCGCAATTTACGCAATCGATCAATTATCAATTCGAATTCGAAAGTGTAAAGAAATCGTGACAGTTTTATTCATATTCACGACATCCAGTTATGTCTCTGACATCACACACCCGTACTTTTTTTTCCAAAAAATCCTGTGTTTATATATCTATGACACAAATTGAACAAGGTAATTTTTCTAATCTTCTTTAGATGATTTTATAGTTGATTTCTTTTCTCGATTTACGCTTGCTTTCGGATTATTACTTTAACAACAACAATAATGTAAAAGATCAAATATATTCATGCAAAATGTGATGTTGATGTTTGACAAATGGAAGGTGTACCCGAGTAAAGTCTAACATCAACATCAGATTGAAATCCTAATATGATATCGACTGGTCAAATTTTCAATTAATATCACATTATGTTATCATTTTGCTGTTTAAAGGCAAAAGTTTTGTGAAACTCAAAAAATGAAAATATTCCAATCAATATAATTCAACATTTTTTTCAACTTTTACGCAAATAATGCTCCTTCTTTTTAACCACAAGAATATATCATTCCTGGTTATAAATGCTTAGAAATTCATATACTCGCTAACGCTATATACTATTAGAAGTATTTTATCAATCATCTAATAGATCTTGGAACTTTAATACACTTTTCTAAAGAAACCATCTAAACTAATTTTGCATCAAATGATTGTAAATTATAAGTCTACACAAGAACTAAAAATTTACTGAAGAGATTCTGGTTCTATCTGTGATCAGAAGCGAGGTTCATTGTCCCCAATTAGTCGCAAAAACAAATGATCTGCACGGAACGCCCGAAATTAGCTCTGCGCCTAATTCGTATTACTGTTTTTGAATTAGTTGATTTTAACAACAAAATTTCCAAAATAACTATAAAATTAGTTAAAATTTAGAATTTACTGTGCTGAAAAAAACTCTTATTTTTAGAGAATGTGTTTAGTTGGCGAATATTCTGGACACAAACCAGCAATATTTCAATCCAACACGAAATTCTCATTGACAACTAATTTCGTTATTAAAATCAGAAACTTTGATTCTATTTATCTATCACCGTCATTACTGAAGGACAGCAGTGTCAAAGCAAAACAATCCATTCAAAAGCTAAAAGGGACAGTCTTGTTGAAACTGCTCGCAAATTGTTTAGATGTTTTTCGCATGTGTTACGATATATCCCTATATAAATTTCTAAACCGATATGTAAAAATGACGTAAACTGATAGTGGAAAGTGTATTTATTCAGAATTTGTGCGCAGTTGAAGCGATTGTGGGTAATAATGTTTTTACGCGAAACAGTGAAGTGAGTTTCGAATGTTGCACTCTAATTGTACACGTCAAATGATGTTTTTTTTGTATCTTCTCATTCCGGGCTACGCCTTCCGGTGTACTACTTGTATTCGGTTTTTGTTTTCCGAGTGCTCAAAGTTTTCAGTGAGAGAGTCGATTTCGCGAAGTCGAATGAAGAAAACAACGATTTAGAAGTAAAATTTTCAAAAAGAAGTCTATGTTTCGCTTATGTCTTTTTCTCCAATACAACATCGTATTTATACCTGCCAATATAGAAAAGAGAACCGCGACTGAAATTTTTTCGGTAGTAGTGTGCCATCTAGTGGCTAGTAGTCATTACGGTGTTAACGAGCGCCATATAGCTGCTAATTGCAGAAACCAATTCAACCATTTATGTTGGTTGCAAACAACGTTTTATTTCTCTAATTCAACTAAAAAATTAGTTGAATGGATATGAAGCGTGCCTTAGCTAAGAAATGACAGCACGTTTAATTGGTGAATTCAACTAAAAAAATAGCTATTTCAACAAATATTTTATTATTATTAAGAGAATTAGAATTAAAAAATCTAAATTAGCAAAAGTAAGATTTTTTTAGTTGTCTCAAAAAATAACTAACTAAAATCAGAAAATCAACTAATTTTTTCGCCAAAATGCTAATTTCGGTCTTTCCGTGTGGGATACCTTCTTGCCGGATTCCTAATTCACGTTCCCTGTGTTGTAGAAGACTTCACTGCACGGAACCCCTCGCGATCGTGAAACAACCAAAATATTAGTTGTTTTTCTGAATTTGATTGGTTAAAATTTGGTACAACTAATCGATTGTTGTTTTTTCTAAACTGTCATTTTTGTTTTTCGATCAACAGAAACGATGGTTGAAATAACAAAATTTTTGGTTGAAAAAAAGATGCTGCCAGTTAGTCAACACACACACACACCTTTCAATTTCAATAAAGATTTTAGTTACAACAACCGACCTTGTTATTGATTTAATAGTTATGTGAGTTGAAAAACAAATCGGTTTTAGTTGTTTTAGATATTACGATTAGTTTTTTCAACTTAAGCAAAATTATTGATTTCGGATGACAATAAAATATTCCTTATTGATATACGTTCTGATTTTTTTAATGAGAATTCGGTATGTTAAGATTTATAAAAAAATATGTAATATTTAATATAAATAATATATTACATTATGACGGTATAAATAAAAGTTAATGTTGTTGTTGCTTTATATTAAATGAATTATTCATTGAAATCATTTTTATTTTAGTTTTTATTATACTGTCTTGTAGTAGTGCTGGTGTCAACGAAACTTTCTAATTGTGACCACTTTATTACTTACGAACAAAAAGTCGAACCGAATGCACTGATTTTTATTTTTTAAACCATTGCAACTTACCGTTTCAACAGATCATATGAATGAATATTAAACATTTTCAATTTAATCACTTTGTTCATACAATTTTTGTACATGACTTGAGGATAACATGATGCTCATTCATTAACATGCATTTCACGATGGAGAATCAAGTTGATTTTAAGAACAAAATTAAAACGCATACAATTCACTGGGTTTTAATTTTGGTTAAACACGTTTTGCTAATTGCAATCACCCCTATTCTGTACGTCGATCGATTCGAAATATTCCATTCGAATGTGCAATTTCCATTCTGCATTCCGTTCGAGCTGGGTATGAACTCGAATATCATTCGTTCGAGCTGTTCAATTTTCGAACATTACTCGATCGACTTGCGTACGTATTACGTCTGTTCGGTTTAGAATCGTTCTAATTTGTTTATACAAGTGTGACGGTTTCGTTTACTAAGAAATTAATAATATAAATAATGTAGAACGTGTAAGTAGTGTTGACAGCTTAACTATCGTGTTCGAAATTTCAAGTGTTCCCGAACGAGAGTCGATCGAATCATACAATTCGAACGGAATAAAGAATGCAAGATTCGAACTCGAACGAAAGTGTAGATTCGTTCGTATCACAAATCCGTCGGATTGCAGAATCGGGGTGAATATCTCTAACGACTATCAGTTCTGCGCATAGCACTACTTTATATCAATCGTTTCTTCTTGTAAAACCAGAGCAGTAAGGATGTAGATAATTTATCATCACATTAATATTCTGACAACTAGTGTTATGATAAACATTAATTTACTATTTACTATCATTCAAAAGTTACTCTTCACGAGTTTTACAAACGTATAATAAGCGCATTTCGTTTGCATGAAAATGTTTAAGAAACGCGTTTGAATTTCAAATAAAGTAATGGTTGATTTTCCATTACGATTTTTGTTTTGCTTTGCGCTGTTTTTGACATTAGACAGCATTGAAAACAACATATTTTTCAACTACTTCAATATGTGCTAATCAAATAGTAAATTAGTTAAATCAACTAATTATTAGTTAAAACAATTGGAGGGTTTTCCTTACACACTTTCGGTCTTCAGAGCCTCTAGATTCGTATTTCAAAGTGATTACATGTGAGAGTTGTGTGAGATCAAGTAGATAACTCAATTCAATGTTATAATGTTTGAATGCTACAGCTTTGGTTATGAGAAGGACAAAGAGAACCACCCCTATTCTGTACGTCGATCGATTCGAAATATTCCGATCGAATGTGCAATTTCCATTCTACATTCGAGTTGGGTATAAACTCGAATATCATTCGTTCGAGTTGTTAAATTTTCGAACATTACTCGATCGACTTGCGTACGTTTTACTTCTGTTCGGCTTAGAATCGTTCTAATTTGTTTATACAAGTGTGACGGTTTCGTTTACTGAGAAATGAATAATATAAATAATATAGAACGTGTAAGTAGTGTTGACAGCTTTGATGGTTAGTTTTCGAAATTTCAAGTGTTCCCAAACGAGAGTCGATCGAATCCTACAAGTCGAACGGAATAAAGAATGCAAAATTCGAACTCGAACGAAAGTGTAGATTCGTTCGTATCACAAATCCGTCGGATTGCAGGATCGGGGTGAACATTTTTATACTGTGCTCAAATAGCCACACTGCTATTCACGGTGGATGCGGTATGGAAGCGACGCAACGAGTGTACATTGACAGAAACTACCTACATACAACTTTGTGAAACAACACTGCTTGTCATATAACCGAACATTTTCCATCTCGTTGTAGCTAGCGCTTACAGTCCATAACAATTGCAAAAAGTTCGCATTCCAAATCACCTAAGTTCGAAACCGGATTCTCTCCGCCGGTAGTGTTGGAGATTGCATAAAATCTTTTTTCTTTCTTGCGAGTAATATCGCCTAAATGTATACTATCCCGGACCTTTTTAGGCTGTTCTATTTTTAGCTTATGCTCGTGACGTGTCATTTCGAGAAAATCTACATCATATTAAGTTTACAATGTGCTTTCACTGAGAGCAAAACTAGTTTCCAGTTTGATGTCACGCAGCATTTTTTCACGGAAAGACCGAATTTACAACTCGGTTTAGAAATTTATATATCGATATATCGTAACACATGCGAAAAGCATGTAAACAATTCGCAAGCAGTTTCAACAAGACTGTCCTTTTTAGCTTTTTAATGGTTTGTTTTGCTTTGACACTTCTCATGAGATTTTGGCTAATAAACTTGTTAATAAAACCCATTTCATTTTTGTTTTCTTTGTGCTGTCCTTCAGTAATGACGGTGATTGATAAATAGTAACAAATTTTCTGATTTTAAAAACAAAATTAGTTGTCAATGAGAATTTCGTGTTGGATTGAAATATTGCTGGTTTGTGTCCAGGATATTCGCCAACTAAACACATTCTCTAAAAATAAGAGTTTTTTTCAGCAAGGTAAATTCTCAATTTTAACTAATTTTATCGTTATTTTGAAAATTTTGTTGTTAAAAGCAACTAATTCAAAAACAGTAATACGAATTAGGCGCAGAGCTAATTTCGGGCGTTCCGTGTTGATGTGGAACACATCTTTATTTTCTATATAGTGGTGCAAATCAGAAACTCAAAAAAAACTACACGTAGAAATGTGGTCAGGTTTTAAACACTTACAGCTCAGTCTATTTTGTATTAATTGTTAATATTATTTCATCATTTGATAGGAAATATTTCTACGTTTCGATTTGAATGTATCAAGCCACGTATTTTCAATTATAAATTAGTATTTGAAATTTTGATTAGTAGAGAGCAGTGTCCTATTTGGTTGAGGCCAGTTAGCGTAAAACCGTGTGGCTCGTTGTGCGTATTACATTTCTTTCCATGCTCTCTCGTAAATGAGTAAAAAGACTCTCGATGTGGCCAGGTGGCCAAGAAAGTTTTGATATTTTCGGTCACAAGTTTGACTACATCACATAAACTCCAATAAAGCTACCGCTTGTTTGGCACCCCTTTTGAGCCAATTTTATTTCTCTCTCATATTTCGTTACGTTACCAGGATACAAGAGCAGAAAAAAATGGGGCTGCCATAGAAATGGAGTTACCATTACAAAAAGAACATTTGCTTAATTTTTATCGCGACACCATACATGTTTTTATGCACTAATCGCATCTAAACTAAATTATCTAGACATTTTCAGGACATACTTTTGATCCATGCTTTTGAAGGCGAGATATTCAATGAACAAGTTGAAAGTTGCCGTTTTCAGCTATGCAATTCTTCCTTCAGAAAAAAGACTTTCCCGACCGCTAAAGTCAAACAATCATTCTGAAATTTTCACAGAATAATCAAAACAAATTTTCTAAGAGATTGTCTGTTGGGTTGATAATAGACCTTTAAAACGTCCTAAAACACACTGGCCTCAGTCCTTAATTGGTATGCTCTGATCTTGTATCATGCAAGCTCGGAATTGCATATTATGTCGTTTCCCCATGAGAAATTGACAACTATCCCTGGATAAATTTTGAATGCTTAAGATTAATTTCTAATTTATATTAGATGAACTCGATTGAAAATGATAAATAGTTTATCGCTTCAACCGAAATCGCAGAATTATCGAAATCGCAAATATGTACAAAGATGTAATTGCATGCATTTGGATAATGGTGTAATTTCGTCGGTTATAAAACAAATGCAAATGATGTTCGGTGTTGGTTGAGATTGATTGAACTTTTTGATTGTAGATCATTAGAAATTTTGGTTGCCTTGTTCCACATCAATGGCTCGAACAACCAGGGGCTGATCCTTTAGCTTACGATTTTGATCTTTTAATTATTAAAACGACCAAAACGATAGCAAATTAAGTAATCGATATATGCGAACAGCACATCATCAAATTGAGTTTTCTTTTTGATCTCACACTCTACTCGGGTAGCCGTGTTTAGTTTTTAATGATGTCAATTCACTCAGCTCAGCCGGAAGGTAAAACAGAAATTCTAAATATGAAATGATTATGTCTCAGAATCTAGTAAACATTTTTAGTAGTTTTTGTTTTCCAATGTCTGCTTCATGCCTCCCAATTAATCTATTAAGCAATCCATCATTTCACATGAGGCAGAAGGTTCAATGTGATATCCGTGGAGAAAATTTGAGCTATGAGTTTGGAATGAAATACATTTCTCAAGTAACGCATTTTCTGACCATGATTAATTTTCATGGGATTTTATTGCTTATGGTTAGAATCCTTTCGATCATAAAATGACATCATGAGAAGTTAGAATGATTGGTGTAGCAATAATATTGCCGTGCACTGATACACAAGTTTAGGTTTAAATCTTTATCAGTCATACATAAGAAGAAGTGCTTTGCTTTATTGAAAGCCTACATCGAAACAACACCTTCCATCGGTCGGCACGTTTCGTTGTACCTTCGTTTAAGCAAATGACTTGGTTGCAAACTAATAGAGTCATACACCTCGGAGATATTTTAACTGTCACCGTCCATTGGAGCAGTGAACGAGTGAGTGAAGACTGTACTAAGCACACCGAAAGTCGCAACCAAAGCGTGGTGAGCCAGCCGGAAAACCGATAAATTATTCAACCGCCCAAAATACTGGCTCCGAGATTATCAAAAGGTGGCTGTGGAGCAAATAAAGACGACGGCACGTCATTTGTCAGCCGAGCAAACGCCAAGACCGATACAAAGCCCTGCGACTACCGAAAAAGGGAAACGGCTATTTGTTTTGCTCGGGTAGTGCGAAACGATTTGTGTGTTGCGAGGTAGGGAGTCTAGGGACACCAACGGCGGCGGCGACGGGGAGCTTGCGTCTAAATGGAAATTAACATAGTGAAAGCTTATTTTCGAAAGGACCAATAAATTGCTGCTACAAACGAGCCGTAGATTAGGTTAGGTTAGGTTAGGTTCGCTACGGACCTGCGGTCTTCGCTTGTAGCTTTGTGCCCAGGATTCGGTAGTTGTTAAGGATCCCAGGAAAATGTTTTCACCCTTAGTTGTATCGTCGTTGACGGCTTTGAATTGCAAATTTGTTTTTTTTTACCATGACCGCGTTGGACGGAGGACGCCAATTAAACTGTTGCGCATGAGGAACATTCAACGAAGGAATATCAGCCAAAACAAGAGGCATTTCATTAGGGATGGCTAACGCTGAAGGTAGGTTCAAGGTTTCGGGTATCAGCGTGCTGATTGTCGCATTTTAATGGATAGAATAACCTTGGAGGTCGTCACGTGTTCCGGGAATTTGTAGGGACGAAAATCAAAAGAAAATGAGCAGGACTAATGTTTCCGAAATGAAGCAAGCGTGTGATTTCTTCCTGCGTTGAGTGTTTGCCATGCGAGCTTATCAATTCCACAATCAAAATAATGAAACACTGTGTAAAATTTGTTTTTCGGAAGTTGTTTAACAGGTTATGGTATACAATTTCCTGTATGCAACTCGTTCAAGCATCGTGGAAACAAAACATATTGTGATGGTCATTGTCTCTATATTTAATACCATCTATCCTTATCCCCTACCATCACCCCACCCGCTATCTTCGTACCTTAGACAAACTGTTTTTCTAGAAGTTAGCTGGAACGATGGATCAAGTTTTCCTATTGTCCTGTACTCTCGAAAACATTATGCTACAAACAATGGTGTGAAATATGGTTCACTAAAGCGTAAACATACAGAAAAACAAAATCTGTTCACAGATTTTTCTTCATGTCCGCTCCGGAGTGGACCGTTTTAGACCAGTACTTGTTTGTTCCTTGTTAATGATGTTGTCGAGATGGCAAAGAACTTACTTCAGTTTTAGTACTGGTTTCGGTGATGGCAATGGCTGAAGCTAATGCACCGCCGGAGTGGGATGACAGGGATTTCGCAGGAATCGGTAACAGGATATATCACACCAACCGAAGCAGTGCTCCGTCATCCGCTTTGTAAACAGCACTCAATCAAAATAATCCGGTGAGTGAGCTTTCGAGTTGTGTTGATTGGGTAAACAAGAAAATGTTGTTGTTCGTGCGTTCAAACGCTCAACTGCCGGCTGTATGACGCAGCTTGCACAAGTGTGTTGCCGTGACTGAAGTTTCAATCGTTGCTGTAATTAGTGTAACGCTTTGCCTACGCGTGAATATCAATTAGTATGTATCTTCGCACACATACAGGCGACAGCGGACAAATGATGATATATTTAGACACGGGTATGAAAATCGATGCCACGGGGGTGTTGTATTATCTGTTCAACTCGAAACCAGTTCAACCCCATTCTCTATCTACTGATTCCGGTTACTTTAAAATTCGACCAGATCAACAGATTATCCCCACGATAGACAATTGGTAAGTTATTGGATTAATTTATAATATTGTTCCAAAATAGTTCCTTATGAAACTGCTCTGACAAGTTATTACCGCAGAATATCATACTTTTTTTCAGGAACTTTTAGGCAGACAAATCAGCGCGAAATCAAATGAAATTGTAGTTGGATTACTCAACAAACATATACAAACATCAACTTGCACATCATGCTATTTCTTATATAGATTAAACATTCCTAGTATAGAAGTTGTTGCTTGTCAAATAAATATTAAAAAAAAGACATATATATATAGCTTCGGTAAAAAGAATTTTAAAAAATTCTTGGTTTTAGAAACCAAGTACAAAAGCAGACTTCGGGCCAAGAAGAGTAGTTATTGGAGACATGTTGTCGAAGGTTTATCAAGAGAAACTTCTATGGGCACTCTTTGGACCACGGCAAGACGTAGAAGGAATCGTAACCCTGGGCAGTGAATGTGAAGAATACTCGAGCCGATGGACCTTTGACTTTACTAGGAAAGTCTACCCAGATTCTGTTCCTACGCAGAGCATTATTCGTGAGTCGCCTCCAAATAATGGTTCCTTGTTGAACCTGTGATTTTTATAAACCAGCTATTTTTGTTCGATTTTGTTTTCAAAATATTTCGAAAACAGCTAATGGCATCGTCTGGATGTCAAAGAATAAGTTATTTTTCATTTTTCATTTCATTTTTCATTTCATGAGGATTACAAAAATAATATATTTGGCGTTTGAGAACCTAATTTAAGAAAAGGGCGCATTCTCATAAAATATCCCATTTTCTGGAATTGGTTTCTCATATATCTCAAAAATGGCTGCATCTAGGTAGTAGCTCTCTATGAACTTTTTCATTGCACGTAGTTTGGAGAATATTATTTTATTGCTCAGATACATTTATTCCTATGAAATCATCCTTTTTTGAAAAAAAAAAATTTAAAAAATCGTTCGGTAAAGTAACTGAGAATTTCGAAAAATTAATTTTGTATTTGATTTCAGGAAAAATCGAATTATATTGTTTTCAGTGTATATTTTTTTAGAAAGTTAAATTGATTACCTACTACTTCTTCTTAGACATATTTTTGCCTTTCTCATATAGAAAGGTTATGCAATCACTTGAAAAACCGACTAGTGAAAATTGGCCCGGAGGGCCAAGTGTCATATACCATTCGACTCAGTTCATCGAGCTGAGCAATGTCTGTGTTTGTGTGTATGTATGTGTGTGTATGTGTCAAATAATCTCACTAGGTTTTCTCGGAGACGGCTGAACCGATTTTGACAAACTAGGATTCAAATGAAGGGTCTCGTGGTCCCATACGGAATTCCTGAATTTCATCCGGATCCGACTTCCGGTTCCGGAATTATAGGGTAAAGTGTGTTCAATATTGTACACCGTCACTTAAACCGGCGAAGCAAAAAACGTGAAAATTTTTCTAAACTGGTCTCAAAACTACACATATCGATAGTCATTATCAGTAGGCAACTAAACAAACCGGTTCCGGCTATCCTGGTTCCCGGTATCCGGTTCCGGAAGTACCAGAAATAGTGGTCATATATACCAAAATGGATCTCACTCACTTTTCTCAGCGATGGTTTGACCGATTTCCACAAACTTAGATTCAAAAGAAAGATCTCACGATCCTATACGGAATTCCTGAATTTCATCCGGATCCGACTTCCGAATCCGGAGTTATAGGGTGCGTACTAGAAGAGTTTGTGTGTCATGTTAGTTGGTGGCCGTACGAACCGACTTCGATTATACCGGTTCTCGGGTTCCGGTGCCGGAAGTGCATATAATAGTGAACCCATTTCGTTCTCTTAAGGATGGCTTACGCAATCAAAGTACTGTTTTATTCTGTATGTTATGCATAAACAATCACTTGGTTTCTTTCAAAAATCGAAGAGAAAATTTTTGAATAGAATACCACAATATTATATGTACATGAGAAAGGCATCATTACACCACTAGGTGGATTAAAACAGGTTTTTATAGAAGCTATAGATTTCTAGTTATAATTGTTTAAAAATAATGTGGTTAAAAAGTACGGGTGTGTAATGTTAGAGACATAACTGGATGTCGTGAATACGAATATGACACGCTTTATTTATGCTTCCGAATTCGAGTTGGTAGTTGATCGATTGTTTGAATTGTGCAACTTTCCCCTCTTTCATTACTAGAAATTTAAACGATGCGCCTAGACTAAATTACATATTAGTTACATTAAACATTCTGAAACGCAATTAAATATTATGAAATAAGCAGTATAGTTCATTATAATAAAAAATGGTGGCTCTGAAAAGAACTTTTTATGAAAGCGTTCGTGATGAAGAGTGACGAGTTGAGTTAGTTCAGCACGCAGACTCCGAATTCTAAACCCATATTCCGGAACTAAGCTCTGAAACTTGAAGACCGCCATGACTACCAGAATGGGTTGTATAGAGTACAGTAAAGTAAATTTCCGCATAATTCTTTACGAGTATTATTATGGTTCTAAAAAGAACCGAATATAAGAAGTCTGGAATAAAGAACTGGACCCTGAGTTCAAGAACTAAATTTAGAACCAATAACAGACTCAGAATCCTGTTTGAATTCTAGAACTGCAATTTCGAAACTGAAATTAGTTCCGGAATACAGTTTCAGTACGCAGGCTCTGAATACTAAACCTATATTGCGGAACTAATATCTGAAAGGCTATAGCAAGATAAGCATGTGAAATCTGCCCCCAAAGGGAATTCATATTGTTATACCACATTCGAAAGGTCATAGACTGGAAACAATTTTCTCAAAGTTTCAACCCTTTAACTGCCATATTGACGGAGCTAGGGTGGTTCTATTGATTTTTATTTTATTTGATTTTTGAAGAAACTGCTTCTCCGAAAAATTTGAAAAAAATCAGGCATGTTTAAGGCATTATGGGGAAGCTTCACAATTTTTTTCAAAATTTTTGAAAATGTATTTCTTTCATTAAAAAATACTAGAAAATTTTTAAACATATTTTTTCCCTCTTCCAATTTTTGCACCACCCTGGATTTTTTAGTGATAAATAAAGAATTTTTGGACATGTTAAAATGGTATGTTTTCATATTTTTTAAAAATGTGGACGACCAAAATATTTAATTTTTTCTAAAAAATCAATAACAGTCGACCATGCGTTCCCATCAAATTCTGAGAGAAGGAAACGCATGGTGCTTTATCTTAGCAGTTTCTAGTAGTAGTCGACCATGCGTTCCCATAAAGTTCTCTTTAAAGGGAAACGCAAGGTGCTTTGTTCTAGTAGTTCATGATGCAACTCAAGCGCAGGGCTTAGAAATCAAAGTAACGAAAAGAAGGAAATGAGTATCAACCTTTGCATAATACATACACGATCATACTTCGGGTACAACCTAGAAAGCTACAAAGTAAGAACTTACTGGTATGTGGTTTATATATGAATGGTAGTAATATATGAACGTTGCGAGTATCACACATATGCAGTTCGGTTACGGCAGTCAAGAACTAGAGCGGGTGACTGTATAAAATTCGATGATTCGATAGTGTTTCATGAAATGGTCAAATCGTTTTGCACTGTTGGGTCTCGTACAACGCGGTTTTCTTTTTGCCAGCTCTGTACATTTCACTAAATACATAGCGAGTTGAAACAGCAGTGAATTTAATGTTTTCTTTTTTATATTGGTGTCAATCAAATGTGGCCACTGATGAAGGTTGGAATCGATTTCTTAGAATTGTTTTTCCATAAATACGTTTATTTCTTAAGGCAATTTACATAAGTTGTTCTTCGCCGTAGCATCAGTTTTACATAGAATTCTTATCCTAATATAATACTAATATAGTCACATCAATTTGAGTGTAATAAAGCATATTCCTCTTATTTTTTAAATATCATATTATTTAAACCAAACGATGAACTGCTATAAATTTTAAAATAAGCTGAAATTTTTATACATTTTGTGGTTGATTTCATAACCCACTTGGAGTTTTTTTTCATCAGCACATCATTTTTAATAAAATTTTGCTATTGGATGAACTAATGGATGCAGTAGGAGTCAGAACTAAGACTCAAAAGGGTCAATTATTAAATTGAAACTTCAATTGTCTTTATGAAATGATTAAGAAGTTTCCTTTCTTACATGAAACGAAAAAATTTCTGAAAATTATTTAAATTTAAATTTTTATTTAAAAGGAAATGGGATAAAAATGTTATAAAAATACATTGCTGTTTCAATGCACACATTTTCTCTCTGATTCTTTTCGTTTATTCTATAGAATTATCATCGTCACTTGGTAGCTGTTCTGATTTAAGCATTTCTGACAATATTTTCGCCGGTCTCACAATGCTGGATAAAAACCTAGCATAAGGAAAGGTAGTGAATAATGGCGGCCTCGTGTGAACAGCAACCAACAGTTCTATTGCCAATAACGCATTCACAGCAACGACGCTGGATTCCCAAATATCCAGTCGAATTTGTAGTGTACTCGATATAGTACTTGTAAGCTTTTAAAAATGAGACTTATTACCGGCCCGAATAGCTTTTTTATGATCTGTGTGTCTCAATTGGGTCATCTCGTGATAAAGCTTTAAATCCAAAATTACTTGGCAGAACATCCTTTTCAAAAGCTTCTATTCCAGAGCTACGATATTCCGATACTTGTTGCTCTCGTTCTCGGATTGATAATATTATCTTATTAGAACTTCCCGTTCGCAATTTGAACAAAATTATTAAACCTGGAAGCGTTCCTCTGAGAGTGAAAATCACTTACTGAGTTATTTATGTATTCTCAGATATTTTCTGGAAAATATGGAGCTTTCAACACAATATACCCAAAAATTAAAGAGATCGATTCAGCGAATCAAGTTTTTAATAGACATGATCGATAAATGCTTGATTTGAAATTATGCAAAGGTTATAACTCAAAAACGAAAAATAACGCATCACTATTTTTTTTATATCTGTTGTTGTTTCAAATTTTAGAATAAATATAAAAATATATAGCGCTATCAGTCTTCAAACCATGAAAACCATCATGAAGATATTCGATTGACGTTTTCAAACACAAAATTCCAACTTTATCTTTATCACACATTTTTCCAGAAAACTATAGACATCCCTCGATAACATATCTTTATGATAACTTTTGACGCTGTAATGAAATCTTCATTCTTTCTTTCACTATTCTTTCATTACATCCATCAGCAACACATAAAAAACTGACACCCGCTCTAGTTCTTGACTGCCGTAACCGAACTGCATATGTGTGATACTCGCAACGTTCATATATTACTACCATTCATATATAAACCACATACCAGTAAGTTCTTGCTTTGTAGCTTTCTAGGTTGTACCCGAAGTATGATCGTGTATGTATTATGCAAAGGTTGATACTCATTTCCTTCTTTTCGTTACTTTGATTTCTAAGCCCTGCGCTTGAGTTGCATCATGAACTACTAGAACAAAGCACCATGCGTTTCCCTTTTAAGAGAACTTTATGGGAACGCATGGTCGACTACTACTAGAAACTGCTAAGATAAAGCACCATGCGTTTCCTTCTCTCAGAATTTGATGTTTAATATTTTGGTCGTCCACATTTTTAAAAAATATGAAAACATACCATTTTAACATGTCCAAAAATTCTTTATTTATCACTAAAAAATCCAGGGTGGTGCAAAAATTGGAAGAGGGAAAAAATGTGTTTAAAAATTTTCTAGTATTTTTTAATGAAAGAAATACATCTTCAAAAATTTTGAAAAAAATTGTGAAGCTTCCCCATAATGCCTTAAACATGCCTGATTTTTTTCAAATTTTTCGGAGAAGCAGTTTCTTCAAAAATCAAATAAAATAAAAATCAATAGAACCACCCTAGCTCCGTCAATATGGCAGTTAAAGGGTTGAAACTTTGAGAAAATTGTTTCCAGTCTATGACCTTTCGAATGTGGTATAACAATATGAATTCCCTTTGGGGGCAGATTTCACATGCTTATCTTGCTATAGCCTTTGAACTTCTCGTTACGACTACCGAAAAGCAAATGAGAGTTGCTACCTGAGCGTTTGAGGTTTTAACCACGCAAAAGGTGCACTCTCCGTCGCTGCTGGTTGATGGTTTAACTCTCGCGATGGCAGTCTTTTCGTCTTGATGGCCAGCAAGCGGTTTTAACCACGCAAAAGGCACTCTCCGTCGCTGCTGGTTGAAGGTTCAACTCCCACGACGTCTGCTTCCACCGAACGCACGAAAAGAAATGATCGATTTTCGACCACGGTTTCCCTTTTAAACGCATTCAGTTGAAGATATGTGCCTGACTACATCAATATCGTCGTCCTTGCGCGAAAAATCCAAGCGAAAGTAAAGAGTTTTCGGCATTATTTTCAAATTTTGAGAAAATTTAATTTTTGAGTTGTTTGTGGCTATCTCACATTGTTCAAAATATTATCTTAAATTCCTGATCATATTTTTGATGAAATGGTGAAAGAATTATGTTGCTACCATTAATACAAGTCGAGATATTCACGATTAAGTTCTGCCCATTCGCTTTTGGTCTGTTTTGGCATCGTGTCACTTTGAATAATCCGGCCTGGAATAGTACAAAAGTCAAAAGGTCAAATACTTGACTCGTATTTGACCTCAGCCACCAAATCGTCCTATAGATAAATACTGGGCTTTAGTTAGACGAAACGCCTCGTAACTAAAAAGACAGCAAATTGTTATCGACGAGAAGATGGAGAATCGTCACCGCGGTCGTATTTTAAGTGTATGGAATATAATAAGAATACTTCACTTTTTAATCATGTCTTTTGAAAAAAATGATAAGTGACTAAATATCTATTTTGCTTCGATGAACTATCATAAAACCGAAGACAGCAAAACACGGATTAAGAATTGGTCATAGCGATTCCTTCTAATGTGGTCTTTGGTAGAAATACGAAGTGTGCATGCAAGTCTATGGTCACCTGAGAATATGAACTTACAACTTGTACAAATCTTAAAAAATCCGCTCTTTGGCAAATAAAGTCTATATCTGGTGTAACCAACAACACCAATTCACACCAATCCTAGGCTCCAAGCTCTCATTTGTGTTACATTACAGCTTCGATTAAAAGATGTTTTTCAAATATGGATGTTTTTGGAACCGAATTCATGAGCGTATCCAAAATATCGTATCGTTTCGAAATTATATTCCAACTCGAGCTGATGGCTGCGGATCTTAGTTGAAAACTATACAACCTTTCACATGATTCCGAGTAACAATGACGAACAGTCATTAGAATTTTGAAAATCGGATACTTGTGAATAGTACAAATTCAGGGTGGTATATTTTGAAACGGAACTTCACATTTTGATTCAACAGACTTTGCTGCTGTGCCAGATAGTGCCATTT
The DNA here is from genome assembly GCF_030247185.1 of Malaya genurostris. Lineage (NCBI taxonomy): Eukaryota > Metazoa > Arthropoda > Insecta > Diptera > Culicidae > Malaya > Malaya genurostris. Next base: position 266,019,302 of record NC_080571.1, read on the forward strand.
TTATTCGCACTTTTTTATTCCACAAACTCTCATCGTACACATAAATAATAACCACTCCGTTATTTCTATACAGGTAGTGAGAACAAGTGTTCACCCCACCGTTACTCATAGCACTTGAAACTCAACTCTTCCAATTATTTATTAGTATGAGATGCTATCGATCTATTACTATATATGCAATTATCTACATTCAGCTCGTATAACATTGTATGCATTTGGTGCAATGTAACGCAAGTACTACTGATTCATCGTATCTTATTTACCTTGATACTATTTCTTAGAGCCGAAGCAATGCTATGAACGTAGGATAAGTAATCGAAAGCCTCGACTAATGATTTGAATGTAGGTACAGTTGCCTTATTATTTCTTAATCATCGAGTGCTGTGAACATTACGAAACACCATTCAAACCCATCGAGAAAATTTGCTGCTTGCGAATGAAATCGTTACGTAATCTTACCGGTCTGACTGCCACAAATCAATGCAGCAACGAACATACGTAAACCACATATTTGCAAACCGATGTTTCTAGGGCTTTCCGTGTGTGGCTTCGATGAAAACAGCTTCGGAATTATCTGGAGAAATTAATGAAACCATAATAAAAGCAGCTTAAGTAGTAGATTGGGTAAAATGTACCCCTGATGCAAAATGCACCTCTTGCTTTCCTTAGAATTTACTAATTTTTTTTCAAAGAAATTTTAATGAAACTGAAAGACAATACAATAGATAGATAATATACAATAGATTACTATAAAATTCAATTCGATTTGTAATGTAATTTTGAAAGTTCAATTCACAGTAATTTTCTAGAGTAGGTAAGACTATTTTAGTTATGTAACCAGTGAACTTCTTTGCCAACTCTTGGTTCCATTAAAATTAGCTCGAATACAGACGATGTATTTGCAACTATATGGATAAATCGTCAATGTTATCGTCCCATTTTTTGGGAGAAAAAACCGATTTGAGTGGGGAAAAATGCTTAAGAATTTACTTACAAACATCATGTACTAGTTATCAATTTAATGAATAATAGTAAACAATCTCTTTTCTGGTAAGTATTTATATTACCTCAGGGTTCTCACTTAGGGCCTCTCCTTTTCATTTTACATATAAACGACATTTCCTTCATACTCAAAAATCTGAAAGTGCTTATATATGCAGACGACATGAAACTCTTCATGGAAATAAAAAAATATCAACGACGCTGTAATATTCCAGAACGAAATCAATCTATTCCACATTTGGTGCTGCAAAAGTCTACTCCAACTCAAAGTAAAAAAATGTAACTCAATAACTTTCAGTAGGAAAAATGAAACTATATCCACAAACATACATCTAGAAAATCAACTTGTAGAAAAATGTAAAATTGTAAGATATTTAGGCGTAATCTTAGACTCCAAGCTCACTTTTGTGGAACACTACAATACCATAATCAATAAAGCAAAGAGCATGCTGGGCTTTATTAAACGCTTCAGTCATAACTTTCAGGACCCATACACAATAAAATTATTATACACTACATATGTCAGACCTATTTTGGAATATTGCATCCTAGTATGGAATCCATACAATATTATTCACGAAGAACGCATCGAATCTATTTAAAAACAATTTCTTTTATATGCACTTCGTAAATTAAAAATTAAACTGGACAGCAATTCCTCTACCATCATATGAAGCACGCTGCATGCTCATCAATATTCAAACACTTAAAGAACGCCGCGACCTTGCAATGCTGTATTTTATCAGCGACATTATTTCTCAACGCATTCAATCACCTTCTTTATTATCGCAACTAAATTTTTATACACCTAGCCGTCAATTACGAACCAGGAAATTATTTTTAGAAAGAAACACTAGAACAAATTATGCAAAATATAGCCCAATCAATCGAATAATGCGTCACTACAATCAATATTGCGAACATCTTGACCTTGGTATGTCCAAAAATGAAATGAAATTACAGCTTAGTCGTAAAAAATAATGCGTAGTATCTTAGTAAACATTGTAAACCATTTATATGTAGTCTACATTTGCTTGACGAAATAAATAAATATTCAAATTTCTTCCAGGAAAAGACTAAAACTTTCTTCAAATTAGAAGAAGATGCTTCATGAGGGTGCCTTTTGTCCCGTTGTTGTCATGTGTTTCACCCCGTCTATCCCCAAGATATTCTCTAGAAATTATATATTATATCTTGCTGTTTTGTGGAAGATCGATTAAGTTTCGTTTCCATTCCCAACAGTTCGCTGGAATTTATGGAAATTTGAATTTTTGAAATATTCAGACCCAGATAGTTTTGATTGTAATAATTATCGTCTTTGACCAATACTTCAAACCGTTAATTTGTTCTCATTGAATTTACTGATAACTGAATACATAATCTTCCGTTCCATGCGGAATGTCTCTCAATACATAATAAAATCATGGCAGGAGATTATGTAATTGGAAAATTTAAATGTTTCAAAATTTCGCGCTTTTCTCTAGCTCCCAACAAAAGGCCCAATGATAGCAAACTTACTTTTATACATTAGCTGGAACCTACTTGTGTAAAAACTGAAGAGGTTCCGTTTATTTCGAACACTTTTTCGGGAGTTTTGTGTTAGGAGAACTGATTCGAAAACTAGAATAAGTTGAACGTTGTTTTGAAGGTTGGTAGATTCAATTAACAGCTAATTTTACTATCAAAATTGTGGGCAAGATTCCGCTCGAACCAGTTATCTGAAACACAAAAAAAAACTGTTTTAATCCACCTAGTGGTGTAAGGATGCCTTTCTCATATTACTCATAACATCATAAATATTACTGTGAAATTCGCGAAAACAACTGAATATTCATTGAATATAAATAGAAAAGTTTGTTCGGACTTAACCTAACAAACTCTACAAATCCTGTTTACCCTGTAGTTCAGGAACCGGAAGTAGTATCCACAACAAATTTAGGAATTCCGTACGAAACTGTAAGACTTTTCCTTTGAACCTATAAGTTTGTGATAATCCATTTAACCATCTTGAAGAAAAGTGAGTGAGATCCTTTTTGCACTTTTTAATCACTATTTCTTTTCTTCCGAAACTGGATTAAGATTAACCTCCAAATTGGATCAGTTTTGAGCCTAGTTAAATCTTGACTTACTATCTCATTCTCTATTTCGATTGAACCAATTAAAAGAAATCTAACAAACGAAGCCAGCCTGCGTTTCTGTTACTTCTGTATATGTAAGTCAAGCTAAACAGCATGAATCAGCAGCATAAAACATGTAGTAGAATTATTATTATTATTATTATTGCTATTGACATCACTAAACCACCGTCACGGTATTACTGCACTACCGGTTGTGTAAATTGCATATTTTTTTCAAAAAAAAAAAACTTCAATTCATTGACATATTTTTATTTAATTTTTCATATCATTTATTTTACCAGGGCTTTACATTCTTTTATTCTTTCCGTCGCACATATCATAAAGTAACTAAAATTTTTATCAACCGCAGTACCGTCTTTTACCAATAATATGGTCATTCTATATGGCGATTTGAAAACTTTGACACTCATCGCCCTGTAGCTGCGGAACCGGAGGTCGAATCCAGATGAAATTTCACAGTAGCTTCAAAGATAATATGAGCTTTAATTCTAATTAGTGAAAATCGGTTCAAGCATCGCAGAGAAATCGAAGTGAATTCTATTTTGGAGTTTTTCTTCACCATTTTCGGTGCTTCCGGGACAGGAAAAAGGAAAACAATAGTGCCGAATTAAGTTTTAATTCCCACAAACTAACAAGTTCTGCAAACTAGAAAAAATTATCAGACAATTTAATGGGATTTGTACCTGTTTTTGACCATCGTTCGCGAAAAAATACGAATGAAATTGGTAATGTTCCACTTATCACGCTTTAGTTCCGGAACCGGAAGTCGTTTCCTAATTAAAAGTTCAACGAATTCTTAGAATACTATATGATCCTTCATTTGAATCGTAGTTTGTGAAAATCGGTTGAACCGTTTCAGAGAAAATTGAGCGCACACTTTTTTTTTCTAATTTTCACTTTTTATCATGTAACTCCGGAATTGGAAGTCGGTTATAAATGAAGTTCAATAGCAGGCTATGGGACCATCAGACCTTTGATTTGAATCTTAGTGTGTGAAAATCGGTTCAGCCTTCTCTGAAAGGAGAGGGTGCATTTTTTCCATTTTTTTTCTATTCATTTCATCCTATATCTCCGGAACCGGGACTCGGATTGGGATCAATTTCAATAGCAGGCTATGGGACCATAAAACCTTTCATTTGAATCAGAGTTTGTGCAAATCGGTTCAGTCATCTTTGAGAAAAGTGAGTGCATATTTTTGTTACATACATACACACATACACATTCAGTAAAAACCATTCAAGCGAAGAGGTTGTGTTTCGATTGTACTGGCTCGTGAGTTAACGGCTGCTACCGAGACAATTCTAAGCTTCAGGTAGTTAAACTGCCCATAGCAAACGCAATATTCGGGGCGTTTCCCGACTGGAAAGCTAGCAACGAAGGCCATCCCGTTCATACGCACAGAGGTGTAGAGACACAGAGGTGCGAGAGCATAGAAGTGACGAGTCACAGAGGTGCCATCGCATAAAGGTGCGAAGACGAAGGGGTGCAAAGGCACAGAGGTGCTAAAGCAACCCAGTGCTGATCTACCAGGTACCAGAATTTGTACGCTGCGTAGGATCAAAAGAGACGGCATATATCGCGAGGTGCTACACTGCAAGCATCGCATTTGATCGCCACCAAGAGCAAAAGCACTGTACCTGGGGTCAGGTACAGCAAGTGCAGTGGTGTTCACAACGACGGCAGAGCAACTGAGATAGCAGTAAACGACAGAAGACTGCCAATTGGAAACAGCAAAAGACTGCCAATTGGAAATCGTTGGAAGAGCTTCACGTCGTTCTTCACGATAAAGGAACAGAGACATCAGCTACAAGGTAGATTTAATTTAATTTATTTTTTATTTCTTATATCTGAAATTTTACTAAACATAAGTTTTTATTTTGGTATTATTAATTTACAAAAAAAATTTAATGTAATGGATGATCTCATGGAAGATCATCCGAATCCGATTCCGGATACTAGTAAAAGTTTAAATACTCCGAGGGCTAAACATTATCCACAGGGTACCACTGGGCCATGGATAGTCTATCTTCGAAAAAAAGAAAAGATTTTAAACTTGATGCAAATTACAAAGGATTTGACATCACATTTCTCTGAAGTTAAAGAAATCTGTAAGGTTAATAGAGATAAAATTCGAGTTGTAGTTAACGACTTGAAACAGGCAAACGATATTGTAACCTGTAAATTATTTGCTATTGAATATCGAGTTTACATTCCATCGAAGGAGGTAGAAATTGACGGTGTTGTGACTGAAGCAAGTCTGACAGCAGATGATTTACTTAAAAATGGAGTTGGCCGTTTTAAAAACTCCATGCTTGAGGGAGTTAAGATACTCGAGTGCAAACAATTGTACTCAGCATCTATTGTCGATGGAAAAAAGTCTTATCGTCCCTCAGATTCGTTTCGCGTAACATTTGCCGGATCTGCATTGCCTAGCCATGTCTATATCGATAAAATTCGTCTTCCTGTTCGGCTTTTCGTACCGCATGTTATGAATTGCACGAACTGTAAAAAATTCGGACATACAGCTACTTACTGTAGTAATAAGTCCAAATGTATCAAATGTCAAGGGCCTCATAAGGATAATCTTTGCGATAAAGATGTTGAAAAATGTGTTTATTGTGGGGAAAGCCCTCATGATGATCTTTCAGTGTGCGCTGCATTTAAGCTGCGTAAAGACAAAATGAAGCTTTCTTTAAAAGCACGGTCTAAGCGCACATATGCAGAAATGCTCAAAACGGTCATACATGTCTCCCCTTTGGAAACCGAAAACGGTTTTTCAAATCTTGCGGAGCCAGAGGAATCTGACTCTGACGGAAATAGTGTAGATACCTCGTTTGTCACTCCTCAAGGGTCTGTTAAGAGGAGATTAACAAACCACAAAATACCAAAAAAGACACCTAAAATTATACCTTCAAAAAAAGATCCCCGTGTTAAAGCTAAAAAGCCAAATTTAAAACCAAAAACTGTGCCTCCTGGTTTGTCAAATTCACAAACCAATCCAGGAACTAGCTCAAGAAAAGACAATAATCCAGTGGGCTCCATTTCACATTCACCAACAGGATTACTGAAATTTTCGGAAATTGTAGAATGGATTTTCGCTGCATTCAATATTTCTGAACCTCTAAAGACCATCATAACAGCATTCCTTCCAATAGCTAGAACTTTTTTGAAACAGTTATCAGCTCAATGGCCAGCTCTTTCAGGTTTTGTATCATTTGATGGATAATTTATCATCCGCCGCAAATGATTCAATCACTGTCCTGCAGTGGAATTGTCGAAGCATCATGCCAAAACTTGATTCATTTAAAGTTTTGTTGCATAGTCAAAAATGTGATGTATTTGCTTTGTGCGAAACATGGCTTACATCAAACATAGCCTTAAATTTTAATGACTTTAACATTATACGTCTCGACAGAGACTCCCCGTATGGTGGAGTGCTTTTAGGAATTAAGAAATGTTATTCCTTTTATAGATTAAACATTCCTTCGACTTCTAGTATAGAAGTTGTTGCTTGTCAAATAAACATTAAAGGAAAGGACATTTGCATTGCTTCGGTATATATTCCTCCAAGAGCTCAAGTTGGACAACGACAGCTTAATGAAATTGTCGAAGCCCTTCCTGCTCCACGTTTGATTTTAGGAGATTTCAATTCGCACGGAATGATGTGGGGTTCCGTTTACAATGATAGCAGATCATCTCTAATATATAATATTTGCGACAATTTTAGCATGACGGTACTAAATATGGGTAGCATGACACGGATCCCAAGACCTCCTGCACGTCCAAGTGCATTAGATTTATCTCTTTGTTCGACTTCAATTCGACTAGATTGCACCTGGAAAGTATTTCCTGATTTACATGGTAGCGATCATTTACCAATCATCATCTCAATTAGCAGTAACAAAGGCATTGCTAATTCAGTTAATATTCCATATGATTTGACAAAAAATATTGACTGGATTAAATACCAAAGTAATATTTCAAGTGTCTTAACTTCAATGGAAGAGCTTCCCCCACTTGAAGAATATGACTTCCTCGTTTGTTCGATTCTGGAGGCCGCAGAACAAGCCCAAACCAAACGATTTCTTGGTCCATCGTCTAACAGAAGACCTCCAAATCCTTGGTGGGACAAAGAGTGCTCAGATGCTAAACACGCGAAACAAAATGCTTTCAAGACGTTTTTAAAACGAGGAGGAGGAACTCCTCAGAATTTTGAAAAATTCTTGGTTTTAGAAACCAAGTACAAGAACATACTTCGGGTTAAGAAATGCAGCTATTGGAGACATTTTGTGGAAGGTTTGTCAAGAGAAACCTCAATGAGCACTCTTTGGAATACGGCCAGACGAATGAGGAATCGTAACGTAGGAAATGAGAGTGAGGAGTACTCGAATCGATGGATATTTGATTTTGCGAGGAAAGTTTGTCCAGATTCCGTTCCTACGCATAGCATTGTTAGGGAGTCTTCTTCAAATGATGATTCCATTGATAGCCCCTTTTCAATGATGGAATTTTCCATAGCACTCATGTCTTGTAACAATAACGCTCCTGGATTGGACAGAATTAAATTCAACTTGGTGAAGAATCTGCCCGACCTCGCAAAAAGACGTTTGTTGGAATTGTTCAACAAGTTTCTTGAGCAAAATATTGTTCCACCTGACTGGAGACAAGTGAAAGTTATCGCCATTCAAAAGCCGGGGAAACCAGCTTCCAATCACAACTCATATAGACCCATTGCGATGTTGTCCTGCATCAGAAAATTGTTCGAAAAAATTATTCTACGACGTCTCGACACTTGGGTCGAGACGAACGGTTTGTTGTCAGATACTCAGTTTGGCTTCCGTAGAAATAAAGGGACGAATGATTGCCTTGCATTACTTTCGTCTGACATCCAAATTGCCTTCGCTCAAAAGCAACAAATGGCATCTGTATTTTTAGACATTAAAGGAGCATTTGATTCAGTTTCCATTGATGTTCTTTCAGACAAGCTCCACCAACATGGACTCCCAGCGGTTATAAATAATTATTTGCACAACCTTTTGTCAGAGAAACGCATGCATTTTTCACATGGCGATTTGGCAACAATCAGAATTAGCTACATGGGTCTCCCGCAAGGCTCATGCCTCAGTCCGCTCCTCTATAATTTTTACGTGAATGACATTGACAGCTGTCTAGTAACCCCATGTACACTAAGACAATTGGCAGATGATGGCGTGGTTTCAGTTACTGGATCCAAAGCTATTGATCTGCAAAAACCATTGCAAGATACCTTAGATAAATTGTCCGTTTGGGCTGTTCATCTTGGTATCGAATTCTCTGCGGAGAAAACAGAGCTGGTCGTCTTTTCAAAAAAGCATGATCCCGCGCAACTTCAGCTTCATATGATGGGAAGAATAATCGAACAGGTTTTGACTTTCAAATACCTCGGGGTGTGGTTTGATTCCAAATGCACGTGGGGAGGACACATTAGGTATCTGATAACGAAATGCCAACAAAGAGTAAATTTTCTTCGAACAATAACAGGGTCTTGGTGGGGTGCTCATCCGCAAGATCTAATAAAATTGTATCAGACAACGATACTTTCAGTGATGGAATATGGATGCGTTTGTTTTCGTTCCGCTGCAAATTCTCATATTATCAAACTTGAGCGAATTCAGTACCGTTGTTTGCGAATTGCTTTAGGCTGCATGCATTCGACACATACAATGAGTCTTGAAGTTCTGGCGGGAGTTCTTCCATTAAAAGATCGATTTTGGGAGCTTTCATCACGCCTGCTAATAAGATGTGATGTGCTGAATCCCATGGTAATTAATAATTTCGAACGACTAGTCGAGCTTCGATCTCAAACAAAATTCATGACAGTATATTTTAACCATATGTCACAGGAAATCAACCCTTCAAGATATATTCCTATCCGTGTCAGCCTCCTAAATGTACCTGACTCAACTTTATTTTTCGACACATCCATGCAGCGCGAAGTGCGTGGAATCCCGGACCACCTACGCTCTATGGAAATCCCAAAAATATTTTCAAGTAAGTTCAGGCATATTAACTCTGAGAAAATGTTTTACACGGACGGATCGCGAATGGAAGAAGCGACAGGGTTTGGTATGTTCAACAATAATGTTTCGGCCTCATTCAAGCTTCAAGAACCTGCATCTGTTTATATAGCAGAGTTAGCAGCAGTTCATTATAGCTTGAATGTAATCGTCACATTATCTCCAAACCATTATTTCCTCTTCACAGATAGTCTGAGTGCAATTGAAGCCATTCGCTCAAACGCTGCTGGCAAAAATGAACCGTTTTTCTTGGGTAAAATAAAACAGTGTCTGAACGACATATTGAATAATAATTATCTAATCACAATAGTTTGGGTTCCGGCTCATTGCTCCATTCCAGGCAATGAAAGAGCCGATGTTTTAGCCAAACGTGGTGCTATTGAGGGTGAAATTTATGAGAGACCGATTGCTTTCAACGAATTCTATAGCGCGTCTCGCCAAAGAACACTTGCCAGCTGGCAAGCTTCTTGGGATAAAGATGATCTGGGTCGGTGGATGCACTCAATTATTCCTAAAATATCGACAAAGGCATGGTTCAGGGGACTGGATGTGAGTAGAGATTTCATTCGTGTGATGTCCAGACTCATGTCCAATCACTACACGTTAGATGCACATCTCCTTCGAATTGGACTTTCCGAGACTAATCATTGTGCTTGCGGCGAAGGTTACCGCGATATTGACCATGTTGTTTGGACATGCGTGGAGTTTCGTGATGTCAGATCTCAACTAATAAATTCCTTGCGTACCCAAGGTAGACTATCCAATGTCCCAGTTCGCGACATTCTTGCTTGTCGTGACCTTCCATACATGAAACTTCTTTATCATTTCATTAAATCCATTGGAGTTCCAATTTAAATTTTATTTTATGTTAAACTGTTTTCTCTTCCATGAGTTCAACCAATAGCCAACTATAGGATATTGAATATAAGTGGTGAACTGATACAAACAATCCTGAAATAGTTATAAGATCATGTACAAAATAAATGTATTTTATTTAATGTAATTTAAAATAGCAACTCGCTTGATAAAAACAGTGTTTAGATTAACTAATGAGTACCAACATACTAATATGATATTCGAAATGTATTAGGTTTAAACTACTATGTATTGTGGATGCCACGGCGAAGAAAAACTTATGTATATTGCCTATGAAATAAACGTATTTATGAAAAAAAAAAAATACACACATACACACACATAAACACACACAGATTTATTTTTATTTATATCGTTTATTTTACCCCGGCCTTAACCATTTTTTTCGTTCACCGGGGAGTCACACATACAGACATTTGCTTAGTTCGTCGAGCTTAGTCGAATGGTATATGACATTCGGCCCTCGGGGCCTCGGTAAAAAAGTCATTTTTCACAGTGATTGCATAGCCTTTCTAAATGAGAAAGGCAAAACAGATATAAGTCTTTTTTCTGTTGATTTTGATGGTATTGAAAAAATGGCCGAACGTTTCATAAAAATATGTTGAAAAATTGAAGATAAAAAAAAGATTTTGCGAAATGTGAGTTCGTCAGTGAAAACTTCAAGTCAGTATGTTAAGTTGTTTTAATTAATCCTACCCTCAAATTTAAGCAAAAATTTTGGTCTGAGAAAAGCGTGTTTAAGTTTTGGAAACATAACAGAACTTTGTATTGTAGATTTAATTTGTATCTGTCGCACTCAAGAAAATTGCGAAAATTAGTCATATCTAAAAACATCTTTTAGAAATGTCAAAAATCGAATTGATTTTTCGAAAAATTTCAAAACGGTGGACCCCTTTAAGAAACTTATTTTTCTCTGATAAGTGAAAGAAATTCAATTTCAAGACTGCTTAATTATTAATGAAAATGTGTAGAATTGCTAATTCTTGAAACTAGTCAGAGAATTCTTCTAATTCAAAATGACCTCATAAACTGCTATAGTTTCCAGTTCCGATAGTGTTGGAAGAAGAGGTCAAAAACCTTGGAATGAAATTCACACCGATGCCTCAGAGATTCCGAATGAATTTCGAATCAGTGTCCAAACTCCAGATCCGAAAACCGAGGTGCTTTATAAATTTAAAGGCGTCTTTTAAAGTATACACGTATGAAAATTAGGCGCAATTTTCGCATGTAATTTTGCGATTATCTAGCAGGCTGTGGAACCATGATATCATTAATTTGAATCTAAGTCAAGGCATATCCGAAGAGGTTCAGTGCACATTAGTGTTATTCCGGCACCGAAATTTGATTCGAAAAAAATTCGTGAATTTTTTTTTTGAAACCATAAAAATTTTTATTTGAAAGATGGTTGTAACGACAGGAAAATAATTTTTTATGAGTATTGACGGCTTTCTCAGTCACAAATCATGAGGTGTGAAATTTATTGTTCGATTTATTGAGAGCGGTCGTTTTCGCCCCAGCTTCCTCTACTAGAAAAACATTCTGAATTAATTTTCAAAATTAACACATTTATACTGAGTTTTTACCTTTTTCATATAGAAAGGCTATGCAATAACGGTGAAAAACGACTTTAGAGTGTCATATACCATCCGATTCAGTCAGAGATGGCTGAACCGATTTTCACAAATTCAGATTCAAACTAAAGTTCTTATGGTCCCATAACTTTCTATTGATTTTTATCTTTATCCGACTTCCGGAAATACAAGGCGATACGTGCAAATCAATGAAAAAACGCGCATTCAACCGGTAACTTTTCAACCGATTTTTACAAACTAAGATGCAAAAAAATAACTTGAAATACTTAAAACAGTCCCGCAACTACAGCGGGATAAGCGAAAAATTTTCATTTCACAAGTTTTTCACAAGTGATGGTAGGATGAGGTGCAAATTTTTATAAAACTTGTTGGTACATTCATCTAGTTCACAGACATTGTTAGTTAGTGGATAAATAAATCTACTTTGAGACCACTAGTTCCCGGTTTCCGCTTTCGAAAGCACCGGTAATAGTGAAGAAAAGCTCCAAAAACGGAATTCAGTTCGATTTCTCAGCAACTTCCGGATGAAATTCAAGAATTCAATATGATTATAAGACCTTTAATTTTAACCTGAGTTTGTGCAAATCGGTCAAGCCATCGCTGAGAAAAGTGTGTGGGACCCATTTTGAAATATATAGTTACTATTTCTGGTGCTTCCGGAATCGTAAAAATGAATCCCGGATAGCCGAAATCGATTTGTTTGATTATCTACTGATAATAGCTACAAATTGGAATAGTTTCGAGGTCAGATTAAAAATAGCTTTACGTTTTTTGTATCACCAAATTTTTAACACATTTTATCCTATAACACATGGATCAATAAGTCCCGAGAATAAAGCAGATATGGCGCTCGTAGTAAACCAGTAATTACGTCTTTATAGAGTACTAACCTTTGCTTGAAACAGGTCAAAATTTTAAGTCGATCCGACCATAAACAGCTGAGTTATCGAGGTTGGAGTAAAGTCGTTTTGTAGTTTGTTTAAAAATGGAAAAAACCGAGTTTCGTGTTTTGATAAAACATTGTTTTTCAATGGGTAAAAACTCCGTGCAAGCGAAACAATGGATTGAAAAATGTTATCCGGACTCTTGTCCATCAAAAGCAACGATTTGTCGGTGGTTCGCCGAGTTTAAACGTGGTCGTACCGACACAAATGACGCGGAACGCTCGGGTAGACCTGTGGAAGCCGTTACACCGGAAAATGTGAGTGAAATGACAAAAATTATAATGAAAGATCGTAAAGTGAAGCTCCGTGAGATTGCTGAGATGACACAGATATCATATGAAAGTGTATTTACTATCCTTCATGAAAAATTGAGCATGAAAAAGGTTTTTTCCAAGTGGGTGCCGCGATTGCTTTCGACAATGACAATGCACCCTGCCACAAGTCGATGATAACAATGGCGAATTTGAACGAATTGGGCTTCGATCTGCTTCCTCACCCACCATACTCGCCAGATTTAACCCCCAGTGACTACTGGCTCTTTGCTGATCTTAAAAAAATGCTCCAGGGAAAAAGATTTGGCTCAAATGAGGAGGTCATCGCTGAAACTGAAGATTATTTTGTAGCGAAAGATAATTTTTTTTATAAACATTGTATTGAAAAATTTTCTAAAACGTTGGAACCATTGTATCACCCTAAAAGGTGATTATGTTGATGAATAAAAAAAAAATTTGCAAAAAAAATGTTGATTCCATTGTTAGTCTCGGGACTTATTGATCCATGTGTTAATTCTGGAACCGGAAGTCAGATTCTGATGAAATTTGGGAGTTTTATTTGAGCCTTTCATTTGAATTTAAGATTGTCAAAACCGGTCAGGCCATCTCTGAGAAAAGTAAGATAGTAATTTGAGATAAGAATTTTTTCACTAATCACCGGAACCGGAAGTCGGATTCGAATAAAATTCAGGAACTTTGTGTGCACACATACATACACACATACAGACATTTTGAGTACTTGGATAACTGAGTCAAATGGTATATGAAAGTCACAGAAAGTACTCGCTTTACTTCTAAAAAATTATTCTAATAAATTCCTTCAATACTTTTTCAACAAAACACGAGTGACCTAAGGCTGCCGACTCTTCTCTATCCTACTTAACACATTCCATCGCGACATACCAAGTAAATGAACTGAGAAATTATGTTGAGAAGACTATCTCCACAATATCTGTGAGCTTCTATTTAAAGCCTTTCACATCTTAGCTTCAAACCTACCGAAAAATGGTCTCTGCTTTCCGATTCCATGGCAATCACATTAATTCTAATCCAATTCAAATTTGCAATCTATGTTTGTACACAGTAGGTAGTCGATTTCGTAGCACACAACACTCGGACGTAAATTGACAAACATGAATGAGGAAACCACATTACACAATCCACCGCAAGCTCATACGGTGCGGAGCGATTTCGCAGCAGCCCGAGCCAACAACGACTTGTCATCGGATCCATCCTCTGCCGCCAACTCGAAGGGGCAGAAGATTCGAAGTTGGAAGGACATCGCCATACAACGGCAAAAGACAATGGACTACAATTTAGAAACAGTTTGTATGCTGTTTACGAGTCATTCCATTATCATATTATCAGAGGATAAAATCGCACCGTTTTGCTAGGATAAACCGATTCCAGTCGCCCAGTGCGGCGGCCACGTTCATGATGCGAGCTCGCAAGAAGAGATGCAATCTGAGACACGGTGTTGAACTAAGAAGTATCGGTAGGTTCGATCGTATATGGGGAGGGGTCATGCTGAACGCTGTTAATTAGTTATTTCAAATTTCATAATCGAAGCTTACTTGTTATAATTCCAAAAGCCTAATGAAACCCAATTCCCAATTCCTAATGAAACCCAACTCAAAAATCCTGGCTCCGCTAATGGTACTAGATTACCAACGGAGATAACCCATCCCATGATACTTCACTATTCCGCAGTTTCCGTTGGTTCGTGTGGACGCTGGATCCGAACAGATAATGAGACTAAACAAACATATAATAGCTCTGTAATGTGGCCGTTATCTTGCTCATATCTAATTATCCGCTACGCTGCCAGCAAAACCGTCCGCCGTAAGGATTCATCCGGGATCGGTTTCGCATTCAGCTTGAGGCCCCAATTGTACTGAATCGCACCATACTTCCCCGAAGGATATTTGCGACGCTTTGATTGCTAATTTTGATGTGAGAAAAGCTAAACTATCACGCGTGAACATTCGATCAGTGGGAGGACGGATGGCGTTGAACGGGAGCAAGTGGTCCATATCAGAACTTCCAGTGGGATCCCCACACTCCGGGTTCTGTTTTGACTAGGATCGATAGATAATTGTCACCGGAAACTTTAGGCTAGTCGGAGGAATTGCTGATGTTATGGTGGATATTGCAATCGGTGGAAATATTGAAATTCAGTATGAACTAATCAAAGCAGTGTTGAGCTGAGAGTTCTAGTGAGACCAGTATGTTAATACTGATTAATTGTCATTACGAAATATTCGTTCTTTCACTCCTAGTCTCAACGCCATTTAAAAAAAAATCATATCAATTTTTTCATCAGTTTTCCACCCAGCAAACGAACCGTAAATAATTGACCATCGTCATGACAAACAAATAATCCTATAAAAACCATCCCTTCATGCCAAATGAAAACCATCTGAACCAAAAAGTCGAGAACAGTTACCCTTCCGTCACTGTTGCGTTCTCACCTTTCCAGCTTTCCGTCACATCAAAACCCCACTGGAGCACACACAGAAAATATAAAAATACGAAACCGTATATCTCAAATAAATGGAAATAAATGGCTTAATATTTCAACACAAGCTCTTTGGTCCAATAAAAAAATCCACAATCAACAGCAGAGCACCGACCACCAAAACCACCCATCAGAACAGTATGCGCCGTGGAAAATGTTGAGTTCACTAATTTTCGCCTACCCAAGTAAGATTTTTAATTTGAATAAATACTTATAGCTGTCTTCAATTCTACATCATAAATATTCCATTAAAATTGTAAACTCCACGAAAGCCTACTGAAGACCTCTATAAAAGCATATTCCTGCCAAGTGGACCATTCTTCATAAGGTTTATAAAGCAAAGTGAGGAATCAGCATAAACCTGTATTAAATCTTTTTCGAAATGATTCCATATTCAAGACAACGCCTTAAAACGCCTGTGCATACGTTCTGAATATGAATAATAGAAGTCCACTATTCTTCCTCGTTTTAGTAATTCGAAGTTTATTTGAGGTCAATAAATGCAATAAATTTTTTCTTAGTGCAAAATACACTTAACCTAAGAAGTAGAAAATCAAATAGCCGAAATGTGTCATAAATGTACTTTAGAACCATCAAATTTGCTTTGATGGAAACTGTCATTTAATGATCACGCACACACACAAAACTAGATTTATGATAAAATTGAACTGACATTTATTTTTTTAAAGAGTATGTTTTAAAGCAATATGAAGGGTGTATGTAAGGGTTCTATTCTAGTATAAGTTGTTTTATTTTCAGTTGTTAGTCCGGGTGAAAGGTTTTATAGTTAATGACCTGATTTTTTTACCTTTATTATATATAAAAAATGTTTTAATCCACCTAGTGGTGTAGTGATGTCTTTCTCATTTTCATTTTCTCCTGTATATTACAGCTGAAATTCCTCGAATTACCACAATTTAAAAAAGTTTAGAAAATAGTTTTGAAGATTCTACATTGATATACTACATTTGAATTTAAGTTAGTGAAAATCTTCTAAATCATGTGTGAGAAAGTGAAGTGAGCTACATTTTATTTCATTTAATTACTATTGTTGGTACTTCCGCAACCAATAGCTGGATATCGGCATATTGACATTCGGTTCATTCAACCATACACTAGTATGACCTACCAATTTATTTACGATTCTCTAGGAAGATTTGAATTTTGGAAAAAATAAGATTATCAATAGTAGGTTTATTTGGTTTAAGATTCTCATGGTAGGCAAACTAGAGAAAATAACTAGCAAATATAAAGAGGTAGCTTATGAAAAAAAAATTCTAAAAACTGCCATTTTTACACTACAGCACCCTACCTCCGGAAGCAGGGGTTTAATC
Source organism: Malaya genurostris (assembly GCF_030247185.1). Taxonomy (NCBI): domain Eukaryota; kingdom Metazoa; phylum Arthropoda; class Insecta; order Diptera; family Culicidae; genus Malaya; species Malaya genurostris. Next base: position 266,036,034 of record NC_080571.1, read on the forward strand.
CGAATAATAATTGGAAATCGGCTCAGCCAACTCCGAGAAAAGCGAGTGACATTTTTTTCACATTTTTAAGGCATTATTTCCCCATTTTTGGTGCATATCACTCTGTAATTCCGGGAGCGGAAGTCGGATTCAAAATGAAATTGTGGAACTTTGTATGGGGCCATGAGACCTTTCATTAGAATCTACGTTTGTCAAAATCAGTTGAGCCATCTCCGAGAAAAGTGAGTGACAATATTTGTCACACACACACTCTGTTCGTCGGGCTGAGTCGAATGGTATATGGCATTCGTGCTTCCTGGCCTCGGTTCAAAAGCCGGTTTTTACAGTGATTGTACACATAGTTTTTCTAATGAGAAAGGCAAAACGTGCTTAATCCACCTAGCAGTGTGATGATACCTTTTTTTTATCAATCAGAATGTGTTTTTCGCATGAATATTCTTCGTTGTGTTAAGCTGTCATGAAATTATTTTAATGGCCGTCGTATAGATGAATTGTGATCAAAATTTTTCAGCTGCGAGACGAATCGAAGATAGAAATTGTATGAAATTTTAAAATTATTTCTTCAAATCTAAACGTGTGACAATCAATTAAGCATTCCATGAGATGTAGAAGTGAGTTCCTCTTTGAAGTTTTTGTCATTATTTATGGTACTTCCAGAAACGGTATTCAGAGACCAGCATAACCAAAAATAGTCCGTATGTCCATGAATTAGTATAACGAATAAATTGAATTTGTTTCGATCTCTATTTTGAATTTTCTATGCCGGTTTGAATTTTAAAAACTCATCACCCTGCAATTTCAAAATTGGAAGTGGAAAACGGATAAAATTCACTAATTTTGAACGAGACGACCATAAGTTTATTTTAATTGTTTGTTTATTAAATTCGTTCCGGTCTTCTTTTAGCTTCTTTATTTCCTATACTTTCGGAAACGGAAATCGGAAATCGTTGTAACCGAAGTCAGTTAAATTCGCCTAATGAATTGTAAACCATTTCATTAGATTCGAAATTGAAAAAAATCATCATTTTACGAATTTTTTGCAGAACTATTGTTCAACAAAATAAATTCAAATATTTTGCATGATAAAAAGCATTATTCGAACAACATTTTGTAATTTTTTCATGGAAAAATATTGAGAAATAAGTCGGTGAAGAGATATTTTTGAGTATGCTTCTTAAAAATCATGATTTGCGGTGTCTACTGTATTTCAGAGCAGACTAATCAGAAGTGGACAAATGAATGCAGCATAGTTAGAGAAGAAGTGTTTCTAGGCCACTACGTTTCTGTTTGATTTTTTTTTTCAATTTTTTCAATTTTTGGTGGTTGTTCAAAGTGAAAACCACGATTTTTCACGAAAAAATTCTTCATTTTGTAGTTGTTAAACCTACCCAAAGTAACAAACAGCGAAAAGGAAAACGTTGGGGTCTGGTTCTTTATATGTAGAAAATGTGTGCAAAATTTGAAAAAAATTGGTGCAGTAGCTTTTGAATGACGATGGACACGGACTTTCAAAACCTGCTTTCGAGAAAAATGCGTTTAAAGTTTTTTGTCTGTAAAATGGATGGTAACAATTAATTACTCCAGTGAGCCCATAGGGTCTAAAATTTTCAAAAAATCATATTTATTCCTTTATAATTTATTGTAATGAAACATTTCAAGAATGTTTTGTCAAGTTTTGAAGTCAATTGAAATGGAAATCTTGGGCCTTTGCGACGAGCTCTTGCTTTTTCGTAGAATGAGATAGCCATAGATAAAGGTCCATAACTTCCAGAGTTTCGTTCCAATAGGCTTGAAAATTTCACAGAAAATTTTTCAAATGTTTTACTATAAAAAATATAAAGAAAATAATAAATGATTTTTCAAAAGTGTTAGACCCTACCCGCCCCTTAAGGTACATCTGAAACAATAGTGCAGCACATCACCAACTTGCCCACGTGGCACTAGCAGTTATAGAAGCTCAGTAAAAATGTTCACATCGTCATGTAAAAACGAAGAAACTAGTTCAACTTATCAAAAAATTTCCAAATGACTGTCAGAATTGTATCCAACTCAATATATGCCGAAATTGCTGTTTATCTCTTGTGAAGAAAAAAAATAGTGAAATTATGCTCTCCGCCAGGAAAAAAATGGTAAGCCGAATTGAAAACATCGCAGTAAAAACAATTTTGCAGCCGAATCCGCATAGTTTTGGTTGCCTCATGAAATATTAGGTCAGTGTGCAGATTTCTTCATTTTTAGAAACACAATTCGAAACTTGCAAATAAGTTGTACCAGATTTATCTGCTTGAAATGAACACAAAACTTGCGACATGAGAATAGTATCATAAAAGTTCCAGAAATACAGCATTACATATGCAATGAAAACAAAACACAATGAGATAATTTGTATCCGGTTTTTATCTCACGAAAAAAATGAACCAACCTGACATCACTTTTTAAAGATATTGAAAGAAAAGTTAAGTTCATCATTGCTACTCTCCTAGTTATATATTACCGCTTGAGCAACTTTTTTTTGCAACTAAAGCACACCTACAGTGCGTATCACAAAAGTCGGGTCCACTAAGACGAATGAATAAATTATATTGTTGTTTAAGTCAACTAGTAACGTTATTCGTGTACTACTCTTCAAGATAAAAACTCAATCTTTTTGACTATTTCAAATTATTTCGAGGTAACAGTATGATTAAAACAAGAAACATAGCTGGTCAGCGGATATGATAAAAGTGATAAGTCTTGCATTTCACGAAGAAATACAGCATTAAAATTCTTGCAATTTTGTTCAAAAATCAACACATTTCATTCAGACTTCATGCTTTTTACAATAATGCTCTTGAGTGCAGCTTTTACCCCGAATTCAATTATTGTTAGTGCTTTCTAGGTAGCCAGAAATACCATCAGTCATTCGAAAGCCAAATAATTAAGAATTAAATTTAAAGCTTTATAATTAAAATTGAAATTGTTATTATCCGAACTATTCAGTCTTTTGTAAGACTACCACTTAATAAGTCTTGTTAAGGCTTTATGCAAAATAAGTAGTTCTTAAGACTCTTAGGATTTAAACTAGGAGTGTATTCTAGAGATGGGCAAAACCGTTCATTACAAAGAATCGCTTGAAAATTAATAGTTCTACCGAAAGAATTAGTTATATTGAATTGGTCTTTCGATCTTCTTTTTTATATATCATTTATTTTATCCCGATTTAACCTTTTTGGTTTCGTTCTTCTGAAACTTTGTATGTTTCTTCGAAAATAATATGAGAGCTACAGATTACAGATTCAATAATAGTGAGTACTTTTTGCATGTATTTCTACCAACAATCATTCATTTTTTATACGTTATCAAAGGTCACGAATCTGTGTGACTTCTACCAGATTCCTCGAACCAGTAAACATTCCGAAAAATGCAACTAACTTGTACACATCCTCAAAGAATTCGATTACTTTCATTTCTATATAGAGAACTATCATTCTTAAATAAAGAACTCCAATTCACTCACTTTTTGAAGAGAAATAACTCGTTGAACTGTTCGTGAACGGATTGCCCATCTCTAGTATGTTCCAATACTGTACTAGCCTAATATAGTCTAAAAAAAGTATACCTAAGGTTAAAAATGAACTAGAAACAATTCTCCTCCCGATTTCATCTAACAACATATACGATATTTTTTCAAAATTGAATTTTGGCGAAACAGAACAAAATTTTTCTAAAATTCTTAAAATGGATTCTTGTCGCTCTGGAAAAACAACAACAATCTATGCCTCTAGTGACTAAGATGATCTAATTTTGATTCTCCGTCGACATCAACACCTGTATTCTTGTGAATCCTACTATGAAATCCATAGGTAATGATGTTTAATATAAATTAAACATTAAACATTCACTGAACAAATCAAACCATCTTCTAAACCTTTCTAAGGTTTTTCACAAACTCTCAGAAACTAATTCCAACTCTTGAAGAAGGAAATCAAATACTCATTGCAAACGGTGTACACGGTCAAAGTCAACAGCTTTTTAAACTTTGTGAATCCTATTGAAATCAATACCAAGATTACAACACAAGTATTGTCTCAAGATGTCATTACTGAGACAAATTATGATGAAATTAGGACAATCATTAGCCCACTCAAAAACATGAAGGCTCCTAAACATTTTTCATAATTTTATTAAACATACCTGGTACTTCCTTTGCAATCATATTGTGCAAACTTATTCTGAAATTTTACAGAAATTCAGCAAAAGCATCCGTTCGATGTGCTGTTGTAGATAACAACTAAGAAATGCTTTCTGATCCATTAAAAATTGCTTCCAAATCCTTACAATTGTTGAACGAAACATGGGATGTTGAAACCATCTCCAATGGATTGTGTACCATAAAACCTGTGTGGGCAATACGATGTTTCAAAACTTTTACTGAACTTCTCACTGGAGTATTGCTTCCAACTTTTCATTTATTTAATCAAGAAAATCATGATGCTGAAAAACTTTACTAAGATTAGGGCTAATAATTTTTTTTCCGAATTTTCCCTAAAATTCCCGACTTTTTCCCGGTTTTCCCGATTTTCCTGGTCACTTGCCACCCTGCAAATCCACCGAACTCGCCAGAATTTCGCCCAATAGAAAGTATTATTATCTTGAATTTGGATTACGGGATTCGAAGTTGGAGAGGATGGAAAATGTGCTATTCTTTTTTCACGTCGCATACGGCATAGTACAGTTCCTGCCTGTCTCGCACGGGCTACACGGAATGGTGGGCTAGTAGAACGGATCTGACGTGGAGTGCATTTATTTACCTCACCTCGAAGCACTTTCAGTCTATACTGGCAAAGGTCGTGGATGCTGCTGTTCTACTTTCTGTTGTCGCTCGCGGAAAACCATCCTACAGACAGTCCTCAGGTACTCCAACTGCAAGATCTACCGATGGGCAGATTCTGCTTTTATGTACTTCCTTCCTACCGGCACAAAACCGGGATTGAATGTGTTGTTTGATGTTGTGACGTAGGCAGCACAAAAATGGGAACACCAACAAATTAGGCGTATGAAAACGGATTGCCTTGAACTTTTAACGTGTATATATTTTTTTTTAACATTGGCTCTATCAAACTGGGTTCGTTTGGAAGTTTAATTGATTGTACAAAAATTAATACATGGATCGGTTGTGCCCACAAACCGGAAAAATATTTTAATTGCCATATGACAGTTGTTGAACGTAAAGAGGATATCAAATTAAAACCGAAAAAGTAGCGCCCTCATCAAACAAGAAATAGTTATTAAACGGTAGCATATGTAGCCTCCGAAATGTAGACTGTGTATTTATTGTTGCTGAGGTCGGACAGTACACGAGCCAAAACGATGTGGCGAAGCCGCATAAGATTTTTTTTTTTCATTTTCACTCAGTAAACGAAAAATATCACAAACATTTGCCTGGTGTATACAACTATGAAAATGCTTTGTTGCTTAGTTGCTAATAAAAACAAGTTTACTCGGGACCTTTATTCTGAGGCTAACGTTAACGCTATCATCTGCTATTTTAAATCAATTCCAATTACGATATTAACACAATTGCACAATTCGGAAATGTGGCTTTCGGTGAAATGACTTTCGACGAAATGGTATTCGCCGAAGTGGCTCATTCGGCGGATTTTAATTTCAGGAATTTTTTACTGAATATCAGCGCTTAGTTAACGCCATTAGTTCGTAACAATGTCGTATGACCTCTGCGAATAAATGCTAGTATGTAATATCCCAAGTAGAAGATAGTGTTCTTGTATTGTGTTTCTTAACTCTTCTCGCAACGAGTATGCGATTGGAAAAACGCTTCTTGTTTGTACATATGATGTGCAACAAGTTTCTTGTTTGTTATGTCTCACAGCAGTAGTATTTGCTAAGGGTACAGTCAGTCAAAAAACCAGTTTAGAACTGTTACAAAAACGCGTTAAAAAATTTATCCCACTTATCCAACAAAATTACCCGTTCTGTAACAATTGTGAAACATACCAATTTTAACAAGTACTTGGGAGACATTCTAGTTGCTCCCGAGACTGTTCAGTAGAATGCTAATGAAATGCATAGGAATTTCACGACGCCGTAGTTGCTAAAAGATTTGGTGACTAGTCTGAACTAGCATTGAAATTTTGAAGATTTTTACCTTTTTTTATAAATATAAAAAATAGGTATAGAATTCGCTCAAACTTTAGAACAAATTTCCGAGGCCCGGAGGGCCGAATGTCATATACCAATCGATTCAGCTCGACGAACTGAGCAAATGTCCGTGTGTGTGTATGTGTGTGTGTGTCTGTATGTGTGTTGTCAACTAAGAGGTCGAGATCTCAGAGATGGCTGGACCGATTTTGATCAAACTAGTCGCAAATGAAAGGTTTCCCCGTCACCCAGAACGCTATTGTATGGTTTTGAGATCGGAAGTTTACTTTTTGAGTTATACGAAGTTTTATGTCAAAATTTGCAGTTTTTTGACAGTATCTGTCACAATTGACCTTGAAAACAGAATATATTTTCAGACTTAGATTCCACACGGTAATACCTATCCAACAAGCCATAGAATGTTATATCCGTCCATTTTTAACGGAGATATCGAAATTTTTGTGTAAGCGACTTTTTCCTCTATTCTAGCAGTAGAAGTTTTGAGCGCTGTCTGGCAAAGAAATGCATGGGAGCAACATAAAACACGATTTTTTATACTGTTACATACATTTGTTTCGAAGTACCCAAAAAACTGTGTACAGCATGATAATTTGCCTCGGACCGATTTTAGCACGGTTCGTTTTTGGCAACGTAATCGTTCGAATATGACATATGTAAACCAGATGATGGCAGAGTTTTCTAGTTGACAGCAATTCCATAATTATATTGATTTAAACTATTTACAGCAATAAATGCTGGAAAAACATAACAGCCATATACCATTCGAATCAGTTCGTCGAGATCAGCAAATGCGTGTGTGACAAATAATTTCACTCAATTTTTTTCGGAGATGACTCAACTGTTTTCTACAGACTCAGATTCATATGAAAAGTCGTATACTCCCAAACAAGGTTCCTGAATTATGTTTGGTTCCGACCCCTGGTTCCGGAACTACAGGATGATCTGTGAAACGAAATTAAAACTGTGTAACTCATTTTTCTCGTAGATGGCTGAACCGATCTAAGATTCAAATGAAATCTAAGAATCATCTAAGATTCAAATGAAAAGTTCTAAGATTTTAAAAAACATCTTGTTTTTCAGAAAAATCCAACTTTCGGTTTTTGAGATACAGGGTGATTAGTATAAAAATACCTATTTAACATAAATTGATCAGGTTTATCGGGTTAGCAGATTTGGATAGTCGATAACCAAATAAACTTATTTCATTTTTGGTTGTGTTCAGTTTCCGTTTCGGAAGGCACCCAAAAATTTAATTCGCGCACGTTTTTACTTCAGAAATAAATCAAAAGCAAAATTTCCATAAAGACTTTTTTTTAACTTGTTGGGACATTCTTTTGGCACTCTACTACTCAGATGTTGCCTAGAAAAGTTTTTCTGTGCCCAATGAAGTATATTTTTCTATCAATATTATTGTTTATTAGTTACCTAGGTACCGGTTTTGAAACTGCGCTTGTGTTCATAAAAGTTTAAGTGCCTTTTTCATTCAAAACTCTGTTCGTTGTTGAACTCAATCATCAACTCAGAATCACTTTATTACCTGCAAAAGAGAAGAAGTAAAGTATTATAATGCGATAATAGTTATGTCTAGTTAGCTCAGTTCTCATAATACAACTATATAATTTTCTACAACTTTGCTAGACCGGTTTGTAAACAGCATACCTTGCTTTGTGAACGGTTAATAAAATTATTAATCTCAAATTCTAATTAAAATTACTCATATTCAGTGCGAACTTTTCCATTCCAAAACAAACCAATAACAATGGCAACCGGATGAACGATCCTTGCGACCTGGCATCGAACTACAGTGAACTAAACTGAGCAACCTTTTCCCCTAGGGTACATAAATTTTGACTGATAGCAATACGCCATACTGATAAATAAAACACTCGCTCACACAAACTGCTCATCCATGGAACAGTCAGTTCCCATCAGCTAGCATCCAACAAATTCCATTCTGTCGATAGTTTATCAAAAGTGTTCCCATGTTCAAACAGGACTCGAGTGGTTAGTCAGATTGGAACGCGCGGCCGTCAGCTGCCGGGTCAGCTAAAAAGGGTATGCAAATAATGCATTTTCATATTTCAGTACCCGGAGAACACGCCACGTACGGGGGCCGACTGAACTTTAGGCTGCTCAATAATTCAGCTTTGTGCTTTTCAAACAAAACCGGATGAACCGGACTGAGCCGGACCATAGCCCTCCAAAAAAACAAAGTTGTACATAAGAAGTTTGCAACAAAAATAAAATTACTCGACCGGGAGTGAAAGGGAAGAAAAAACTATGCTACTAGTTTTGGAGCGGTTTCTCTCCGGTACACGCTTGCCATTTCGTCCGTTTGCCGTCAACCGTACTTTGAATCCCTGTCTCAATTGATCCGCTCACTTGAACCAGTTCTGCGAGGGTGGGTGTGTCCTAAAGAATTCCATGCCACGATACAATTCAAACGATGTGTTCAACTGGACTGAACCGTCGACAGCGGCGGGAGAAAGTTTCTATTTTTTTTTTTGCTATTTTATTTGACCCGTTTAGAGATCCTCCAGAATTTGCTACTGTTTTTCATTGCTAGGGAGAAATAATTAGAGGGGTAATTGTTTAACGGTGGGTTGAATTAGATCTCAATCGTGCAGTAAAACGAACCTTCGGTGCCGTATAAATAGGACCGTTCATGTGTCTAGTACAAGTTTTTATGAGTTTCTCGTTACTATCATTTGCAGAAAATTTCCATTAGAACCAGTATAATTATTCGGGGTTATGGATTTGGGATTTCTACAAACTCGCATGTTTCTGTTTCATAAACGATGGTGAGTTTCGTGCGCCCGCTTCCGCCATCGCTATTTCTTTCATTTGAAGATTCGTCACTGATAATAGTATTAAAAATGTTCCGCTAAAATAGTGTATATAGAATTTCATGCTTTTTAAGCATGAAATTCTAAGTACACTAAGGTCTCTTTTTACACGGGGATTACGTACCGTGTTAAAAAAATCCGTGTAAAAGAAACCGAGTGGAAAACTTGACGTAATAATTCCAAAAACCGTAGATTTGGTTATTTGTTTGTTTTGTTTTGGACTGTTGTTTCACAATAAATCTAAAAAACAGCCAGAGGTTACGAGAAGGGTCCAGTCATACTTGATATTAGAACACTTAGGAAACGCGTTGTACGACAAGCAAATTATTCTAAATCGCTCATGCCTTCTGTATAATGCATTCAGATTTCAAAAAACCGATAATACTTTCAAATTAGAACGTTCGACTAAAGAAGTGTTAGTAATACCACCAATAAACACTTTCACTACAAATCAAGCTTGAGAATCAGTTTTTTTCAATTCCGAAGGTGCGATGTGTAGTAAACACTAACGATCTTAACAGTCATTTTCAACTAAACTGAGTGGGAAGACATGGGTATTGGATGAAGATCTATGCAAGCAGAGACAGAATTAAAGGGGAAGAATTCATAGAGATGAATATAAATCAAATTAGAAAAGGTATTACTATGTGTAACGCTCGTATATTTTTTCAACGAATAACAGTACGTTTGGCGTAAAAATCAAGGAAATACAGTACATCGACTTTGAAAATACAGTGCATTTTACAGTACGCTTTTTTCTAAAAATAGTGAATAAAAAAAAAGCAAATAAATTTGATCAGCATCTTACGAGGAAAACAGATTGAAAAAATGACGAATACAACTATGTAATAAAAACCGCGAAAAAGCCACCGCGGAGATGGGACTCGAACCCGTAGCAAGCCAAATACGGGTAAATCGTTTTGCTTATTAAACTATCCTACATGTGAGACACACATACAAACAGCCTAACTGAACATAAGAACCGAGCATGTTTAGCTGTGCTCGGGCCCTACGGCGCTCATTTGTAGTCATTTCTCAATAACAATCCCTCCGCAAAGTGTTTCATCCCTCAATTAGTCCGTTTTTTGTATGTTTCACATGCAGGATAGCTTAATTAGCAAAACGATTTAGGAGGATAGGAACTATTTTCGGGTTCGAGTACCGTTTCTGCGGTAGCTTTTTCGCGGTTTTCATCACACAGTTATATTCGCATATCATGTAAAACTTACTCAATACGGCTCTACGTCTTAACAAGACTAAAGACGTTCAAAGCAACTTCATAAACTCAATTATTTTTTAATTCCTTTTTAGGGCATAAAATTCATCAAAAACTGAAAAATGTGCGAAAGTAATAATAACATTTTTTGATAAGCGGATGTTTTTGATAATGATTTTGATTTAGAGTATATTTTATTATTGGTTGAGACATTTTTCTTATTTTTTAATCATCAAAGTTTCGCTTGATTGTTGTGACGCGCTCTGAACAAGAATTATTAATGAAAAAACTTGTGTGTGTTGTTGTTGTGTTCTTATTCACATTCACTACGTGTTGTTACTGTTCTTGTACTGCCACAGATCGAAATTCGATGCGTTGAAGATTTAAAATTCTGTATTAAATTTTAGTGTGAAAAATACAGTATAAAAATACAGTACAAATAAAAATACAGTAGAGTTGAGGGTAAAAAACAGTGCACAGTATTTGAGTCGGAAATACAGTACAATACTGTAAAATACAGTTTACGACAGGGGTTCAAGATCTGAAGACTGATTAATCATTTTATGGAACGACAGTCAATACTCCCGTGAATTGTTGAATGAATGATTTTAGTTCACTTTCAAACATTAAATTAACTCTCATAATCGTTTTCTTACAGATAACCTGTTCCCTTTTTTAAAATTTTTCTCTAAAAACCAAATGAAAGTTCTTTTAAAACTCTCATCAGAAACCGTGTTAATTCCGGAATCCGTGTAAAAAAAGCCGTGTATAAAAAAACCGTATAAAAAGAGACCTTAGTGTACCATACAGACTGTGTACAGCATCATTTTTCAAGACATTTCGCCTCGGACCGATTTTAGCACGGTTCGTTTTTGGCAACATAATCGTTCGAATATGACATATGTAAACCAGATGATGGCAGCATTTTCGAGTTGAAAGCCATTCCATAATTTTATTGATTTAAACTACTTACAGCAAGGAATGCTGGAAGAACATAACTCCCATATACCAATCGAAGCAGTTCGTCGAGATCAACAAATGCGTGTGTGACAAATAATTTCACTCAATTTTTTCGGAGATGACTCAACCGTTTTCTACAAACTCAAATTCATATGAAAAGTCGTATGCTCCCAAACAAAGTTCCTGAATTACGTTTGGTTCCGACCTCTGGTTCCGCACGGAAGCACCCGCGATCCCATTTCAACCAGAATATTAGTTGATTTTCTGAATTCGATTGGTTAAAATTTGGTTCAACTAATCGATTGTTGTCATTTTTGTTTTTCGATTAGCAGAAACGATGGTTGAAACAACTAATTTAACTGTTTGAAAAAAAAATGCTGTCAATTAGTGAGGACACAAACCTTTCAATTTCAACAAATATTTTAGTTGAAATAACTGGTGTTGTTATTGAAACAAAATTCTGTTAGTTGAAAAATAAATCGGTTTTATTAGTTTTAGACATTGCAAATAATTGAATCAACTCGAACAATGTTATTGATGGGCGAAAATAATCAAAATATACTTACCGATACACGTCATGATCTATTTGAAATAAGTTCGGTATGTTGAGATTCATGAAATAAATATCGTTGTTAAAATATAAACAGTATTTTATATTGACATGTAATATCATTAGGGCTGGTAAAACCACCAATCACTGCTGATTTCAAGTGATCATAACCAAGGAATTACGAATTATCATTACGAAATCAGAACTGATCTGATCTCTAAATGATTTTGATTTTTGTATGATCATGATCATGTCAAGTCGAGATCAGTAAAGATCTAAATTCTAAAAAAATACTTCTGATTCGATCGGGAATGATTGATGTAGAAAAACGTTTTTAATCAGCAAAAGTGCCCGAAGGGGCGAGTAAATTACCGAAATTATGAAATTTACCTACAATGATGCCTTCAAACGGTTGAACTAAAGTTATGCGCTGATAATTTTAGTCAATTTATATGAGCTTGGGTGCATCAACCGCTGGGAATTGGAATTTTGCGACGGCAATTCAAACGCGCCATTCAATCGCAGCGCGTTCTGTGGGTTTGAAACCCTTCGCTTCTGTTACTTTTATAAATTAAATTCATGTCAAAAAGCGTTTTATTGCTAATGCATGAACATCATCATCGGTATCAAACAGCTGGGAGTAAAACTGTCTGCTAGAAGTAAATCAATGATCGAATTTGAAGCATACCTGAAAGATTTCTAATTTGTCACCAACATTATCACAACTTTATCACAACACCGCTGTTAGATAAACACTTGTTATCATAAATTTCTCAAATCGAATGAACACAATTTCACCGAACGCTTTAACCATCGATGTGGTTTTCATTGACATTTTGAAGTGACGCGAACAGGTTTCAACTAAAAAAGTTGTTTTTTTTTTTTTTTTTTTTTTTTTTTTTTTTTTTTTTTTTTTTTAAATAACTATTTATTGGAATATGAGTTAAAATTAAATTATTAAGATTTAAATTGGGTGTTAAGCCACAAGTGGTGACTTTTCAGCCCTGTTAAATATATATATGATTTGGTTATTACCATGAAGACATCATTTGCTTCCGCAATTCTGAGATTTTTGTGTAGGGAAAATTCTAAACCTACTTGTATTGTGTAATGGGGAAAAGGAACTTATATACTAACTTACTAACTAATACAGAGAGCGAATCGATTCAATTGAAGATTGCATCGATTTTTGTCGGAATTTGCTTATAATATTATGTGACATTACATCTAATGGTTCTATATTTGTGAGTCTGTGTAACTCATTTGTACTAAACCAGGGAGGACGCTTCAGAATCATTTTCAGAATTTTATTCTGAATCCTTTGAAGCGTTTTCTTCCTGGTGGAACAACAGCTTGACCAAATTGGTACCGCATAAAGCATGGCTGGTCTGAAAATTTGTTTATAAATTAACAATTTGTTTTTTAGACAGAGCTTAGAATTTCTGTTTATAAGAGGATATAAACATTTAATATATTTATTACACTTTGCCTGGATTCCTTCAATGTGATCCTTGAAAGTGAGTTTTTTGTCATACGTTAAACCTAAGTATTTAGCTTGATCAGACCATGTCAATTCCAAGCCATTCAATTTGAGAATGTGATTATTGTTTGGTTTAAGAAAAGAAGCTCTTGGCTTGTGAGGAAAGATAATTAATTGCGTTTTTGCTGCATTTGGTTTAATTTTCCATTTTGACAGATAATCACTGAAAATATTTAAACTTCTTTGTAGGCGACTGCAGATCACTCTTAGATTTCTACCTGTGGCTAACAGACTTGTGTCGTCACAGAATAGCGATTTCTGACAACCAACGGGTAGATTTGGAAGATCAGAAGTGAAAATATTATACAAGATTGGAGCTACACTCGAACCCTGCGGAACACCGGCTCGTACGGGTAGCAATTCAGATTTACAATTCTGATAGCTAACCTGAAGAGTACGATCAGTTAAATAATTTTGAATCATTTTGATCAAATAAATAGGAAACTGGAAATCAGACATTTTTGCTATTAAACCTTTGTGCCAAACACTGTCGAATGCTTTTTCTATGTCTAGAAGAGCAACTCCAGTGGATAACCCAGAAGATTTATTTGCTTTTATCATGTTCGTTACTCTGACAAGTTGATGAGTAGTTGAATGTTCATGACGAAATCCAAACTGCTCTGGTAAAAAAATTGAATTCTCATTTATATGAGTCATCATTCTTAACAAGATAATTTTTTCAAAAAGTTTACTGATAGAAGAAAGTAAGCTAATTGGGCGATAACTTGATGTTTCTGCTGGGTTTTTATCAGGTTTTAGGATAGGAATTACTTTAGCGTTTTTCCATATTTTTGGGAAGTAAGCTAATGAAAAACACTTGTTGAAAATTTTAACCAGGAGTCTCAAGGCAACATCGGGAAGATTTTTAATAAGAATATTAAAAATTCCATCATTACCAGGAGCCTTCATGTTTTTAAGTTTTCTAATAATTGATTTAATTTCATCAAAATTCGTCTCAATAATGTCATCGTGTGATAACACTTGAGTTGAAATATGATCATATTTCAGTGAGACTTCATTTTCAATAGGACTCACAACGTTCAAATTAAAATTGTGGACACTCTCGAACTGCTGAGCAAGTTTTTGAGCTTTTTCGCCATTTGTAAGAAGTATTTGATTTCCTTCCTTGAGAGCAGGAATAGGTTTCTGAGGTTTCTTAAGAACCTTAGAAAGTTTCCAGAAAGGTTTAGAATATGGTTTAATTTGTTCAACTTCTTTAGCGAAATTTTCATTTCGCAAAAGAGTAAATCTATGTTTAATTTCTTTTTGTAAATCCTTAACTATGTTTTTCATAGCAGGATCACGAGAACGTTGATATTGTCGTCGACGAACATTCTTCAACCGAATGAGCAGTTGAAGATTGTCATCGATGATAGGAGAATTTAATTTAGTTTGAGCTTTGGGAACTGAAAGATTTCTAGCTTCGATAATATAATGATTCAAATTATCAATTGCTGTGTCGATATCCGCAGAATTTTCTAAAATAGTTTCATGATCCACATGATTTTCAATGTGAGATCTGTAATCCAACCAATTTGCTCTATGATAGTTGAAAATAGAACTAATTGGATTAATTATAGCTTCGTTGGAAAGTCTGAATGTTACAGGAAGATGATCTGAGTCAAAATCAGCATGAGTAATCGGTTCACTACAAATGTGACTTTGATCTGTTAGAACCAGATCAATTGTAGACGGGTTTTTCACTGAAGAGAAACAAGTAGGATTACTGGGATGAAGAACTGTAAAGTAACCAGCTGAGAGTTGATTATGAAGTATTTTACCATTACTGTTATTTTGCCTACAATTCCACTGGACATGCTTAGCATTTAAGTCCCCTATTACGAAAAATTTCGATCGATATCTTGTAAGTTTTTGCAAATCGCCTTTAAAGAAATTTAATTGTTCGCCGGTGCATTGGAAAGGCAAATATGCTCCAGCGATGAAATAAATTCCATGAATGGTTTCAACTTCGATTCCCAAGCTTTCAATAACTTTAGTATTGAAAGAAGGTAAAATTCGATGTTTAATTTGCCGTTGGACAAAAATGGCAACTCCACCACCAATTCCAGTAAACCTGTCAAATCGATGAACCACATAATGTGGATTACTTTTCAATTTTACATTTGGTTTAAGAAAAGTTTCTGTCACAATGGCAATATGAATTTTGTGAACTTTGAGAAAATTATAAAATTCATCTTCACTCGATTTCAAAGATCGAGCATTCCAATTTAAAATATTCAAATAATTATTTAACATCACTGTTAAATTTTAAATTCATTATAATATTATTTGCAAATTTCCATCCGATTTGAAATGCTTCAAAAAGTGATGAAGTCGAATTCATTTGGATGATCATTTGAAAAAGTTGATCTTGTAGGTAGATCATTTTATTTTCAGTTATATCGCCTAAATCGACTTCATTTAAAGAAGCGAATGGCATTGAAGGAATATTTGTAGGTAGACTGCCATTAGAAGAAGATGATTTGGCCGGTCTACCTATTAATAAATTGTTTTCGTTAGAAGAAGAACTGCAAGGCGGTCCTGTGTTTTGATTATTTACATTAGAAGAAATAGGAGATAGATTTCTACCTAATATACCAGCATAAGTGAAATTAGAAGAAGATGATGACGAGGTCGATCTACCTGTCAATAAATTTTTTTCGTTAGAAGACGAATTGGCAGGTGCCTTAGAAGAATTTTCAGGTATGTTCTGTAAATTTAAGGTCGTTGATTTGACTTGTTGTCTAAGCGAACGAGCGTTTAAAATTTTTTCCCTGACAGGACATTTCAAATAATTGGATTTATGATTTCCATTGCAATTTGAACATGAAAATTTATCAGTGGTTTCATTCATTGGACAAGCGTCTTTCGAATGCGATTTACCACAATTCAAACACCGTATATCCATATGACAATTTTTGGTTCCATGACCGAAGCCTTGGCAACGACGACATTGCGTTAAGTTTGCAATACGATTATGCCGTTTATAATGTTCCCAATGAATTTTAATGTGGGAAATGAAACGTACTTTTTCTAAAGTTTTCAAATTGTTTACATCACTTCGATTGAAGTGTATTAGGTAAAGTTCATGGGAAATTCCAGAGCGTGGTTTAGAAGTACCATTCGCTCTTTTTTTCATAAGTATTACTTGGGAAGGGGCAAAACCAAGCAATTCTTTTAGTTCATTTTTAATTTCATCAATACTTTGATCATTTGATAAGCCTTTCAAGACAGCCTTAAAGGGTCTGTCTGATTTTATATCATATGAATAAAATTTATGAAGTTTCTCGGACAAATATCGAATAAGTCGTTCGTAATCTTCCAATCCATCAACCAAGACTCGACATTCTCCTCTTCGTCCGATTTGAAATGAGACTTTTACTTCTGGGAGGAAAGTAGAAAGCTCAGTACGGAATGCTTTGAAGTCGGAAATCATCACCGTCACTGGTGGCATATATTGATGTTTCTTCCCAGAACGACAAGCGTCCATTTTGGGAATTTTTGAAGAATTTTCTTCTATGTCGCTACAATCGGATTCAGGTAGAATCTCGTAAATATTGTTAGACGGCATAGGATCAACGGAAGGGAAATCCGTCCGTTGTCTTTTATTTTTACATTCAGATTCTATAAGATCGTGAATGTTATTAGAAAAATGTTGAATAACGGATTGTGATTTATTCCGTATTGAATTATTTTTAGCCTTAGGCTTGTTGCCTTTCCGGTTGGACGCAGGCATTTTTGAAATTAATGAAATTTTAAATTAAATTAACTAGGCTAAATTAGTCTTCGATTAGACTCCTAGCTAGCCTTAAAAAAGGCTGATTAATTTCTTAGTCACTCTAATATCACTCTTTGTATCACTTAGTCACTCTAATATCACTCTTTGTATCACTTAGTCAGTGATTCAGGTAGCCTTGAAAAAGACTGAAGCCTTGAATCAATGAAACTCTAGGTAGCCAGAAAAAAAATTCCAGGAGCCAAGAGCTATACGCGTGCGGTGCGAACGACTGTTCAACACCGACTGCCTAAAAACTAAAAAAGTTGTTGATTTTGCATTGCGATTATTGTTTTGCTTTCAACTGTCTCCGGCATTTGACAGCATTCAAAACAACATGTTTTTCAACTACTGAATATATGCAAATCAAAAACCATATTAGTTGAATCAAAAAGAAATTAGTTAAACACGGAATGACCGAAATCAGCATTTTGGCGAAAAAATTAGTTGATTTTCTGATTTTAGTTAGTTATTTTTTGAGACAACTAAAAAAATCTTACTTTCGCTAATTTAGATTTTCTAATTCTAGTTTCCTTAATAATAATAAAATATTTGTTGAAATGGCTATTTTTTTTGTTGAATTCACCAATTCAACGTGCTGTCATTTCTTAGCTAAGGCACACTTCATATCCATTCAACTAATTTTTTAGTTGAACTAGAGAAATAAAACGTTGTTTTCAACCAACATAAATGGTTGAATTGGTTTCTGCAATTTACAGCTATATGGCGCTCTGTGACCGAAAAAACGTTAACACCGTAATGACTACTAGCCACTAGATGGCACACTACTATCGAAAAAAATTTCAGTCGCGGTTATCTTTTCTATATTGGCAGGTATAAATACGATGTTGTATTGGAGAAAAAGACATAAGCGAAACATAAACTTCTTTTTGAAAATTTTCCTTCTAAATCGCTGTTTTCTTCTTCGTGAAATCGACTCTCTCACTGAAAACGTTGAGCACTCGGAAAACAAAAACCGAATACAAGTAGTACACCGGACGGCGTAGCCCGGAATGTTAGAAGATACAAAAAACATCATTTGACGTGTGCAATTAGAGTGCAACATTCGAAACTCACTTCACTGTTCCGCGTAAAAACATTATTACGCACAATCGCTTCAAATGCGCACAAATTCTGAATAAATACACTTTCCACTAACAGTTTACGTCATTTTTACATATCGGTTTAGAAATTCATATATGGCTATATCGTAACACATGCGAAAAACATCTAAACAATTTGCAAGCAGTTTCAACAAGACTGTCCTTTTAAGCTTTTTAATGGATTGTTTTGCTTTGACACTTCTCTTGAGTTTTTGGCTAATAAACTTGTTGATAAAACCAATTTCATTTTTGTTTTCTTTGTGCTGTCCTTCAGTAATGACAGTGATAGATAAATAGAAACAAATTTTCTGATTTTAATAACGAAATTAGTTGTCAATGAGAATTTCGTGTTGGATTGAAATATTGCAGGTTGGTGTCCAGAATATTCGCCAACTAAACACATTCTCTTTTGGAAATTTTGTTGTTAAAATCAACTAATTCAAAAACAGTAATACGAATTAGGCGCAGAGCTAATTTCGGTCGTTCCGTGAATCAACGCAAAAATAAAAAACTGCGATATCGCCATTTTATGATTGAAGGGTTCTCCGTGTAGAAGCAGACATCTCGCGTTCTGATTGGCTGGTGCTGTCATGGGTTAAATCAAACAGGTAAATTCTTCCACAGATCACTGAGCTATGGGCTTTCAAAATACGAGAAAGGCAATCGCGCCTTATGAACTATCCTCTTTTGATACTCGTTTATAACAAACATTTCAGAAATGTTTAATTTTGAACTATTTTAGATTATGTCACACAACTGAAAATTTTATCATAAAATTGTAATCATATTTCCGATGGCATGTAGCAAGAATTATATTGATTCATTAGATACAACAAGACATATTAACGATCAAAAACTTATCACTCTCTCAGAGGGTAAATTTTGAAAAGGCGTCCCATAGCAAAGTAAGTCGTATTCACGACAAAAATTGTTACTTGGCCGGTGTACTGATCGAGATGTTGCAAATCATTGCAGCCGAAATTCATGTAAATATAAAATAGGCCATGAGACAAAACGTTTCATTTAAATACTTGCTGCAAATACCGACCAAGTACCTCTCGAACTCTGTGCACTACTTAACGGATCACTTATTCTCTACTGTCACCAGCATATCCGGAAAACTATACGTCTGTGACTGGTTATGCGAACAATGTTTTTTTTTCTTCTTCTATGGCGGCAAGAGCTCTAACTCGACAGGGTCGACAGGTGATGGAAGGTAAGGCAACCTGTCATAATAATATTTACGAACAGCATAATACGGACGTACTAACTGTCAAGCAAAAAAAAGTCGCATTCCTTTGTTGTAGTTTTCTTCTCTCGTTTCTCAAGTGTACAAATGTCATATTTAATGTCGTCGCGCTTTGGTCCTCATCCATGAACGCACATGCTAACCCATCAAACGTTGGTTTGCTGGGGCACCGAGTACCGAGCGCCAGCATTAACTCGATTATGCTGCACCGAGTGGAACTACGGAACCGTGAACACGATGTCAACAGAGAGAAAGTAAGAGAGAGAGAGAGAGAGATAGACAGACAGAGACAGAAAGAGCATTAACGACGCGCAAAGCGACAACTTTGAATCATACGTGTGCGGAAATGCTTTCCATTCGTCCAGCCGGAAAGGTTTTCTGCTTTCTCGTAAGTCTCTAGTTTTTGGGGGCCGGGTGCTCGTGTGGGACGTCGGTTGACTGTTTCGGTTTCGGTTTGCAGCAAAGCGTACGAAATGAATTGTGGAGCCCCGAAAGAAAGTAATGAATACCGCAGCTCATACATGCCCTTCGGTTGATGGTGTGCAAAAAAGGGGTTTAGTTCTACAAGTTATATTCACTGGGGTGGTGGATCCGGAACAGCCTTGTCAGAGCGGTTCCCGGACTATCCAACCCTCTCCCCCAACCTCCTCCTCAGCCGGCAGACGATTGCTGTCATGTTTTGAGTAGGGCTAAAAATGTATGTATATTTATATTATGACACGTATTTTCGTTGATAATTATGTGCATAAATTTATTACAATGCCGGTCTTGTTCCAGGACGTAATGTAAATGAGCTAGGCTGCGTTGGCTGGTGGTGTACTTTCATCATGTACGGGGGGATTTTACTCTCTAATGGTAGACTTTGTTCCCATGGCTTTTGTGTGTATGATTATAAATGCCAGAGAACGCGAAGCGGAGGGAAAGTTGCGGAGTTGCACACGGAGGATCGTCAAATTTATGCTGAGAAGTAGTTTGTATGACAAACGAGTTCTCTTTCTCCCCTGCACTTCGAAGCGGAGCCTAGTAATGAGTGTTTTAATATGCATATCTGGTGTTTAGGAGTGTATGCAAACTAATTAGCGTCCTTTTTAGCTGAAGTGGTGATGACATCGTCTGGTTGTCATATTTCGGTATGCCCGGGACTGCCAGAACCATATTCGTTTTTCTTCCACCGAGTGGACACTTGTACGGAGCAGTTAGCGCGAGAGCTACTTTCATGTTGTCAATGTAAACGGGTTGAAAGTTGTTGTGGTTAAGTAATGTTGTTTAGAAATCATAACACACAGTTTAGCGGCATCAAGTGCTACTCCGTTCTATCGCTGTGGACGAGGTCCTTCAAACTAGAAGTGATTCAAACAGTCTGTGGTTTGAAAGTGATTTCCATTATTTTTTTGGTGATAACTGATATGCATGAGAGTGCCAATGTGGATCATCCTGTCAGATCTCTTAGAACCACCAGATTATAGTTCATAGGAAGTAACTGCACTTTTTTTTTAAATTAAATCTTTCATTCGTTTGGCTTTATTCTATCAAATACCTCCTACCAAGAAGGATTCTTAGATTAAGATGTCATACACAAATACCATCCTCATAAAACAAGCACACAAAACAAAGTTTGGCAGCAGTTCATTAAAATTTATCATTTCAATTTCGACTTGTATTTCTAAAACAACTTAAAACGTGAAATGGTTTAGTTTAGTTCTGCCGCGAAGTTAAAAGTATTAATCTGTCTGTTGGTTTAATTAGGAGTTTGAATTTGCAATTGCTTCTTTAAATGAAATTGATGCATTGAACCACAACTACAATGAATGAACATTAACCACAATTTATGAACATATAACTTTCATTGGTAACGAGTATCGAAAGCCGAAATGACCAGCGGCATTTTGGTTAGTCGTCGAACAGCACATATTTCCATATAAAGGGTGATTTTTTAAGAGCTTGAGAACTTTTTTAAACAATAAAACGCATAAAATTTGCAAAATCTCATCGGTTCTTTATTTTAAACGTTAGATTGGTACATGACATTTACTTTTTGAAGATAATTTCATTTAAATGTTGACCGCGGCTGCGTCTTAGGTGGTCCATTCGGAAAATCCGCTTTTTTATCGACAAATTTTGTTCAGCGATGAGGCTCATTTCTGGTTGAATGGCTACGTAAATAAGCAAAATTGCCGCATTTGGAGTGAAGAGCAACCAGAAGCCGTTCAAGAACTGCCCATGCATCCCGAAAAATGCACTGTTTGGTGTGGTTTGTACGCTGGTGGAATCATTGGACCGTATTTTTTCAAAGATGCTGTTGGACGCAACGTTACAGTGAATGGCGATCGCTATCGTTCGATGCTAACAAACTTTTTGTTGCCAAAAATGGAAGAACTGAACTTGGTAGACATGTGGTTTCAACAAGATGGCGCTACATGCCACACAGCTCGCGATTCTATGGCCATTTTGAGGGAAAACTTCGGAGAACAATTCATCTCAAGAAATGGACCGGTAAGTTGGCCACCAAGATCATGCGATTTGACGCCTTTAGACTATTTTTTGTGGGGCTACGTCAAGTCTAAAGTCTACAGAAATAAGCCAGTAACTATTCCAGCTTTGGAAGACAACATTTCCGAAGAAATTCGGGCTATTCCGGCCGAAATGCTCGAAAAAGTTGCCCAAAATTGGACTTTCCGAATGGACCACCTAAGACGCAGCCGCGGTCAACATTTAAATGAAATTATCTTCAAAAAGTAAATGTCATGTACCAATCTAACGTTTAAAATAAAGAACCGATGAGATTTTGCAAATTTTATGCGTTTTATTGTTTAAAAAAGTTCTCAAGCTCTTAAAAAATCACCCTTTACAAGAGCACCCATATAAAAGTTGAGTGGTTCATTTTTCCTACCATTTGCTGAGCAACTGTTCCCGAAAGAAACCACACACGAGGGCAACATCGAGGACCTTACGAAATCCAGTTCCAGCCGGGCCAGTACACACCAAGAATCATCCTCAGATCTAAATGCAGATCTTGTTGATTGTGACAATTCAAGGCACTTTCTAGTGCCACAGATAATCATTAAGAGTTAATTAAACTTTCAATATTTCCTACCAAAAGATTCATCAAGATGGAAGCTGAATTAATTTGCACCGTCACTAACATATTCAATTACGAACGGCAATGCGAAAGCAAAAGTGATGATGTTGAACACATCTTTATACTAATATGGGATCGTGTGAAAATATGCCATGCGAAACAGGGTTGCCATATATACAGATTAATCTGTATTATTATAATTATTATTATTACTAGCTGACCCGTCGAACTTCGTCTCGCCTGAATTTATTTTTTCGAACTGCAGAATTATCAAACGTTAATGTTTCTTTCCATTATTTTACTGATTACTTGGCCTACAATGAACGAACTACGATAAATTCATATTCTACGCATTAAACTCGGCCCGAAGAAGAAATATTATCAAAAATTATTGTGGATATGCTAAAAACTTTTGTTACGTAAAAATTAAGCAAATGCACCGATCTCATCCTTTGAGTCAGTGCATTGAACAGAAATGGTAGATCTCTCTCAAACTAATGGTTTCGACATGAAGCGTGGAGAAGACCTGACCAAGATGAATACTTTAAATTGATTCCACAAATTGCCAAAAGCGGCCCTCGCGACTTGTTGTTTGTCATTGCATGTTATGGCTTAATTGCAGACTGAAGACGTTTAAAAATTTTACGGCAAATCCTTGCGATTATCGAAAAGAATAGAATTGTTAAAGCGGTTTTCATATATATTACTATAGATATTACTTAGTCGTGTTTGATGAACGTTCGTATCATGACAATCACAGGATCAATTTTCGAATAACAATCTAGCAATAAAATGAGATATTCTCTTGGACATTCGAAAGTTCAAATTACCATTTTATCAAATATTGTGTCCATTAACTTATACATGAACATTGAATTCGTTTAATAATCATATCAATAGTCGTCTCATTAGTCGGACCACCACATCATTTGGTCTAATACTCGATATACAATTAATAAACGGCGTTGAGCTCGTTGAGAATCAATATTCTAAAGAATTATATGACAAAATGTGCAATTATTCTGTTCTAGCGGAGTGAACATGAGAAGTGATTATACCAGTATTCTTCTTATCTTTCAAGTCAATGCATGAAACAGTAGATCTCACAACTAATAGTTTTTACATACTACGATTTCTCTTCCATATTGGCATTTGATTATGGGTCGTTCGGAAAATGAAATAATTTAGCTTAAGTAGCTTAGAAATGTCATATATATATATATATATATATATATATATATATATATATATATATATATATATATATATATATATATATATATATATATATATATATATATATATATATATATATATATATATATATATATATATATATATATATATATATATATATATATATATATATATATATATATATATATATATAGGTTATTATTATTATTATTATTATTATTATTATTATTAAAATTACTCTTGCATACCCAAGATCGTCGATACATTTCAGACCATCGCAATTGTCTCTTACTGAAATTTCGAGAAGAATCAGATATATTCGAACTTATAGCTTCAATAAAAATAAACTACAAATTTGTCGTACCTAGTCTGTATTAGCAAATTAAAAAGGAATTGTTTCAAGTTTGGAATATATAGTAGTAGAATAATAGCTGTTTAATGTAACTAATCCGTACTTTAATGTAGGTGCATCGCTTCAAATTCTAGTAGTGAAAAAGGGAAAAGCTTGCACAATTCGCACAATCAATCAACTAACTGATATTCGGAAAAGTGATGGAAGGGTGCCACTTGTTTCGTATTCACGACTTCCAGTTTTGTCTCTGACATTACCCACCCGCCTTTTGTTACTGCTGCTTATTTATGACGAATTTGAAACTAAAAATCTGAGTGATTGTTACTTACATCTAACATCTTACGAGACTCAACAAGCACAGTTTTCATTAGTAAGTAAACATATTGGAGATCAGTTAAAAACTAGTTGCCGTTTCGTTGCAAAGATAAACTTGAATAACTGATTTTAACACAATCAGCAACTCCATGAGAAACCGGTTGTCGATCTTCCAGAATTTCGTAATATTTGGAAGAATGACCATTTCCTTGTTAGGGTGGATCAAAAGATTTATTATTTTCGATTTCCTTAAAAAAATACATTGTTTTTAAATCATAACTTTTGAACAACTTGGACGAATAAGCTTATAAACATAATTAT
Source organism: Malaya genurostris (assembly GCF_030247185.1). NCBI lineage: Eukaryota > Metazoa > Arthropoda > Insecta > Diptera > Culicidae > Malaya > Malaya genurostris. Next base: position 266,060,696 of record NC_080571.1, read on the forward strand.
ATTGTCAATAAATGCCTATAGTTTTTAGGAAAACTATGCGAATATTGCAAAGTTTAAGTTTTGTGAACCGATTTTCACAAACTTAGATTCAAATGAAAGATTTTGAGGTCCCATAAAAAATTAATATTTGGATCCGACTTTCGATTCGGGAATTATGGGGCAAAATGTGCAAAAAAAAAGAAAATATGTGTTCTAACTTTTCTCATAGATGGCGCGACCGATTTTCACAAACTTAGGTTCAAATGAAAGGTCCTGTGGTCCCATGCTTAATTTCTGAATTTCATGCGGATCCGGAAATATAGGGTAGAGTGGGTGAAAATTCTATACCATCACTGAAAATGGGGCAAAACCTTAAAAAAAATTCTAAATCGACCTCAAATCTTTTCCAATTGATAGTTTTTATCAGTAGACGGTCAAACAAATCTAAATCGACCTCAAATCTTTTCCAATTGATAGTTTTTATCAGTAGACGGTCAAACAAATCGTCAAACAAATTATTTTGAAGAATACCACAGTATTATATGTGATAGTATGATTGATATGAGAAAGGCATCATTACACCACTAGGTGGATTAAAACAGGTTTTTTTGTTTGTTTGAGTTAGGATTTGTTTTAAATTTCAAGTTTTCGTAGTTTCCGTGTTTTTTCGATTTTCTTTTAAAAAGATTTGTTGATTAATTTATAACTTTTGAACCACTTGACCGATTTCGCTAATTTGAGAATATTTGGTCAAGAAATGTCTGCAGTTTTTGGGAAAAATATGTGAATATTACAAGGTTGGAATTTTGTGTTTTAAAACGTCATTTGTATACCCTTTTAACGGTTTTCATGGTAGGTAGACCAATGAGATATAAATCTATATATTTAAATTTATGGCTAGTTTTATATTTTTCTGTAAGATTTTATGTTCAATGTACATTTTTACGTAACATATCCAAAAATTAGCAGAATCGGTCAAGTGGTTCAAAAGTAACGATATTTAAAAAATGTATTTTTTAAGAAAATCGAAGATATTCGATTTTTTGATCCACCCTATCAAGGAAATGGTCAAACTAATGACAAAATAAAAAAACATACGGGTCTAATATTCTTCAAAATATTAAGAAATTTCTGCAAATATGAAAATAATTTGTATCATGTAAATTAGCTACAACTTGTCACCAACAACAGTGTAAATAATAGTTGAATTGAAGAAGTTCTTCCAACTATAAACAAAAGAAACATGTTATTTGTAGTTTGCAAATTGATGCGATCCACGAGTTTCACAACGAACTTCAAATTGTCGAGCGAAATTCAATTGTAGTTAAATGTTTTTCAACGTGCCCTCAAATAAATTTGGCTTACGATGACAATTTAAACAATTTAAAAAATATACAAACTATCGGAACGTGGGATAGACTAACCTTTGCTAAAACTTCAAATATCACCATGAAGAAAATGTTTATATTTTTGAGACTGGTTATCAATCCACATATCACTGTCTTCCGTGGTATGGTACACTGGATCAGAGTCAATTCTCCGAAAGCCGTTTCGCCGAAAGTCATTTCGCCGAAAGGGTTATTTCGTCGAATTCTTCAATAGTCTTCATATCGTGATTGAAGTGATTAATTTATTTCACGCTATCGCTCGTTCGGACCTAACCGAAATAAAGAAACCTAGCCATCTTGGCTTCGATTATGTGGCTGCGCCACATACAATTATCCAGGAGACATAAAAACAAATAGACAATTCTGATGAATAACCAGAATTTGCAGTTGTGTAATCGATTATGTGAAACGAAATAACCCATTCGGCGAAATGGCATTCGGTGAAACGACATTCGGCGAAATGGCTTTCGGAGAAATGACCCGCTCCCGGTACACACTGATGTAAAATCATGTAAATTTACGTTTCAAAAGATGCAAACGAAAGGAGCGTTGTATTTCACTTAAATTTTCAAATTGAAACATTTAAAAATGAATTAAATGGTGAACTTCGCAGATAATAGTTCCTTCGATTGATCTATTACACGTGGTCTTTTTTATATGCGTTTGTTACGAGAACTCTTTTTTTACGGGCTTACGCGATTTTGTCGAATGGGCAGAACTTAATCGTGAATATCTCGACTTGTATTAATGGCAGCAATATAATTCTTTCACTATTTCATTAAAAATATGATCAGGAATTTAGGATAATATTTTGAACGGTGTGAGATGACCACAAACAACTGAAAAATTAGGTTTTCTGAAAATTTTAAAACAACGCGAAAAACTCTTTACTTTTACTTGGGTTTTTCGCGCAAGGACCACGATTTTGAGGTAGTCAGGCACATATCTTCAACTGAACGTTATAAAAGGGGAACCGTGGTCGAAAATCGATCATTTCTTCTTGTGCGTTGGATGGAAGCAGACGTCGGGGCGAGAAGACGCATCCAAGCAGCGACATCGGAGAGCGCATCTTCGGCGTGGTTGAAAACCAAACGCTCAGGTCGTAGTTCTCATTTGCCTTCCGGTCGTCAAGGCGAGAAGACACATTAAACCAGTTCCGCATCATTTGGCACTGCGAGCGGATGTGTTGGTTTGTACGCAAAGCTAGTTTCAATTCAAGCAAGAACGATTGCATCAGCTGCTGGTCGTTTGCATTGGAGAGAAAGAAAACAAGAAACGAAAAGTGGACAACATTATATAAAATCAGCCGTTCTAATGGTTCTAAACGTTATCTAAAGAACAATTAAGATTGTTTCTTTGCAAATCGAAGGTAGAAATCAGTTTAGTGAAAATCCAAAATAATTTGATTTGCTTCGTGCACTTTTCGCTGTGCGAAAATCGTTCGAGATAAATGCTCCGAACTGTGCTAAATACCGTACACGAAAATAAATACGTTACTGCTGTTATGATTAGAAAATCATGCAACCAATCATTTTAACTTATCATGAAATCATGAGCAATAACTCTTCTCCCACGAAAAGTAATCATGGTTCGAAAATGCGTTACTTGAAGAATGCATCTCTTTCAAAGATCGTAACTCTAATTTACTACCTGGATATCACTTTGAACCCTCTGCCTCAAGTAATGTGATAGATTAATAGAGTAATGGTAAAGCAAAAAACAGACATTGAAAAGCAAGACCTACTGAAAATGTTTACTTGATCTTGAAGCATGTTATTTAATAATTGTGTTGTTTTACCAACATAACATAAAAATAAAGATATTGAACCGAAAATTCACATCATAAGAGACTAAGCACGGCGACACTTTTCATTTGACAAACATCAAAGTTACATTTTGTTCGAATGTATTCTTACATGTTTGATGTGATCGTTGTTGCTAGAATAATATTTCGATTGTGAATTTGGAACACTATCTAACGAAAATCAGAAAAAGATTTTGTTCCACCTCTTTGATTAATTTGTTTCATAGATACAACAACACAAGCTGTATTGATGCACTTAAATATTATGAATAAAACGATTTCTTTGCAAGAATTCGACATAGAGTTTCTTTTTAAGAGGTTTGATTTACTCGTGTTTTTTCATGTAGTTCGTTTAAGTGTTTAAATTCTGAAACACAACATCAAAACAGAAGTAATGAACGCAAGTAAACACGTTATATCTTGCGTCGTCGTTTTTCAGAAACAGAATATTTTCATTTTAAAAGAAGTTCGTCGTGCTTTTCATTGAATTTATATTGCAAAAATGACCATCGTTGCAAAAATCACACATAACGCCTGAATTTATGTTGCAAAAATTACCATCGTAGCAGAAACACGCCTAAAGTTATACCCAACAACTTCAAGTGCATTACGTTCAAATTTCATCGAAATCAGTCCGAATGAATCATGATCCGAGAAATTTTAATCATGGTGTATTATCATAACATGAAAATATATTATTTTCCCCAAATCATGACTCGTTTTGCTCATTTCTAGAATCGGAATTTTGTCCGTGTAGAGAATTCCACAATTTGGTCCTTCTAAAAGGCAAAAATGAATCCTGTACAGCATCTTGATAGTTTCTTTCAATGAAATATGCAAATCCGAAATGAGATAATCGACGTAAAAAATCGTTGAAAATTTTAGTAGTGAAAAGGGGGAAAGTTTCGCAATTCACACAATCGATCATCTATCAATTCGAATTCGAAAGTGTAAAGTAATCGTGTCAGTTTTATTCGTATTCACGACATCCAGTTATGTCTCTGACATTACACACCCGTACTTTTATGCTCAGAATTACTACTGAGGTATTCTGGAAATAACTGCTCATTGAAAAGAAACGTAAGCAAGTTTGTTCGAGCGCAGACTAGCAAAGTCTCAAATTCGAAATATTTTCGAGCCAAAATTGAAAGAACTTCTGTGCCAATTCTCCGTTTTTGTAAACCCAGTTTTAATACAGATGATGTATTTGCAAAGAAATTGAATAATCGTCAAAGTTTTCGTCTCATGTTCACCCGAATTGTGTCAAATATGACTAAACCGAAATCAACAATATTTGATTCAAATGAAAGGCTCTACGACCCAATAAACAACTTATCTAATTTAGTCGGGTCCAACTTTCGGTTTTGGAATGTAAATTTCAATACTATTCTCGGTTATACATGTAAATTTCAATACTATGCTCTGAAGTTAAGTCATGTTGAGAAAAGGAAAATTTCTCTAAAACGGGTAAGCAAATTTTTCTAGTGTGTATTGATTATTATTGGCCAACCAAATTTATTTTTGCTCTATCGGTGTCCAAATTCCAGTTTAGACAGCAAATCCAAAATTATAACCCGTTTAAAGCTAACTGCCACAAGCGATTGAAGTAATAAATGATTGTTAAAATTATATTTCCGTCAACTTGCATTACAATAAAATTACATACACTGTTCGGAACTTTCTAGAGCCGTTATTACATAACCAACCATCTGCATTTCCTTCCGTTCCTCTCCAACTGATTAATCGACAGCCGGTTTCCGCTGACTCGATTAGTGCACAAGTAAAACAAGCAAATGTAATGAAAATGTAATTAGTCCTGTTTTGTACAATTAAATTTATCGCACGCGGGCCGGATTTAGTCTAAATAATTTATTTGCTTGCACCCTGGAAGTTCTGTTTGCAACCGGGCTATTCCAGTGGCATAATTTATGAGCGAATCAATGAACAAATCTGGCGATAATGTTTTCGCACAAAAATCCACCAGAGCACACATTCGCAGTCGGTGTCGGTGCACCCAACCCATCCCATTCCTGTCGTTTGCGGAATATTACTGAAGATTTAGAACTGGGAGCGCACCGTTCGATAACGACGATTCTTGCACTTGCACCCTGGCACCGGTTTGGAAACGAAATTATTAGCAATTCTTTCGCATGGCGTCGAAACACGGGTCTGGCTGCCAAATGCCACACCTAACAACAGCTCGTGTCAGGATCTGCATCATGGCAATTCTCGTCCTTTTTTACACCCAACGAATTCCAAACTCCCATTCGTAATTAGCAATAAATTTTACGTTTCAATGCACATGCAAATTTTCTCCAGCGGAATACTCATGGCGGAAAAAATGCTCTTCGAGCGTACTGTTCCTGCCAGTTGGAGCGGAACTGCACTTTTGCTACCTTCGACTGGGCAATTTGCCCGGCCGGCGCAAACGTGCAAATTTGTCTGGTCGCTGGCAAACGTTGCAATGTTCGCAGATTTTGAAAACCATAAAATGTTCGGATGGCGGCTTTACCCGGAGCAAAGTCAAACAGCAAAATCAACAAACGAATCGAAATTATAGTTTTGATGTCAGCATAAAACTGTGGTCTTATTTCTATTTCACGTTATTTATTATTTTATTCTCTTTTTTTTTTGTTTGAATATCTGCGCCACTATCCCGTGAATACTGGAAATCGGCAGCGAATAATCGATCGAATCGTACGCAGATGCTGAGATAGATAAGACCGGAAAATTTGTCTATAAACCGCTCATTGTTTCGTCGTTTGAGCAGCTTTGAACTAGTTGAAAAATGAAAGTCTTATAGGTACGTGCTTCCGATTACTAATCAACGAATCTTTATACGCATTTTGCACAGTGGATTGTCACCAAGCAATATTCGCGTTACGACGAAGCTTTTAACAACTAATTTCACATAATTATCTTTACACTTTGTCTTCGACTCGTGGCCGCATGACAGTTTAAGAAGAGCTGTTAGTGTACCATAGCAGCTCAATTAAAACTGCTTGACAGACGTAAAGCTTGCATAAACTAAAACAACACCAGGGCTGGGAAAATTAGCGAAAATAAAAAAAAATCATTTGTGATCTAAAATCACTGTTGATCTTAAGTTCACCGTTACCGAAGCTTGATGTTGAAAACATCACCGAGTTCATGAGAACCGAGCACACATACATGTGCACCAGTTTTCAACTTTGTTAAAAAAAAACAGAATCACGTGCCGTTACGAAAGTCTGTTATCAGTGTTTAGTTTTTTTTTTTGTACACGGTGCAGCGATTGAGAAAATCCATAGCCACTTTACGGGAAGTCTGGCAGAAAGAATGAAAAAAATTAATTGAGAGTTTATTGGGTCGGCCGCATCGGAATTCCAAACTTCGTGATGTATTTGAAATTTATTAAGGTCGAGGAGTAACATCATCAATAAAAACCCTTCTTAATCCACCTAGTGGTGGGATAATGCTTTTCTCTTCTTTTATAACAGTCTCATGAAAATATATCTCATACTTTTATTAAATAATTTCAAACACTAATTTTGATACCAATTGATTCAGATTGATTCGAGTAGTTCACAAAAGCATGCTTCAGTTTTTATGTAACACAGTCAGCATCATTTTTCCAAACTAGTGCTTGACATTTGCGTTGCCTATTTCTATGAGAAGAGTTTAGCATCACTCTACCCTTCTTAGTCCATTTAGTAGAATTTTCATATATCTTGAAAAATCAAAAGGTATGAAACGTCGAGATTTAGTGTCATATCTATAAAAAATTTTTTTGAAAAAATCGACTTTTTGGGACTTAGAGAAAATATAAAATATTTTCTAAGTCACAGAAAGTTGATTTTTTTCCAAAAAAAAAATTTTTTTTTTTAGATGACACTAAATCTTGACGTTTCATGCAGTTTGGAGACTTTTGGCAGAAAATAAATTTTCGATTTTGGAAGTTTCATGTGCCCCCTATGGTGCTTTTTCAAGATCGAAAATTTTCAAACCTTAACCGCCGGACAGCACCCCTTACGCATGTCCGATTTAGCTCAAATTTAGCATGAGGGCTGGCTTTTTTCGAGGTGCTTAAATTTTTGAGCACTAGAGCTTTACGAAAATTGAGGTGATCCCAAAATTTTGGCACCCTATATATATATATATATATATATATATATATATATATATATATATATATATATATATATATATATATATATATATATATATATATATATATATATATATATATATATATATATATATATATAGATATATATATATATATATATATATATATATATATATATATATATATATATATATATAAATATATATATATATATATATATATATATATATATATATATATATATATATATATATATATATATATATATATATATATATATATATATATATATATATATAAACGGTAAAAATCAACGTGTTTTGTCGGTTACGTCACTTATACCATTATATCTCCGGAACCAAAAGTCACAGCCATTTGGTCTTCGAACTCGATCAATGGCCCAACAATAGCTTTCAAACGGGCCTAGACTTGTTAAAATCGGTTCAGCCATCTCCGTTTTTTGGGGTACGCCAACACGTTTTTTGGGGTACGTCATTTCTATCATCATATCTCTGGAACCAGAAGTCACAGCCATTTGATATTTGAACTTGATCAATGGCACGACAGTAGCTTTCAAACGAGCCTAAGTTTGTTAAAATCGGTGCAACCATCTCTCAGAAAATTGAGCGGTAAATATAGCTTCGAAAAGTACACACACACACACACACACACACACACACACACACACACACACACACACACACACACACACACACACACACACACACACATAGCTTCGAAAAGTACTCACACACACACACACACACACACACACACACACACACACACACACACACACACACACACACACACACACACACACACACACACACACACACACACACACACACACACAACATACACACACACACACACAAAACAATTCTTATGGCCGTAATCTAACATGACATACAAATTGGAACAGTTTTGAGCCAAACTGAGAACATTTTTTACTATTCTCTATGACTCTAAATCCGGGAATCGGATTTGGATCAAATTCAGCAAGTTTAAGGACTATCAGTCCCTTCATTTGAATGTGATTTTTTAAACATCTGACACTATCATGATCTGCAAGCCAGTGAAATTGATTTGCCAATTTGAAGAATTTGCTCACATGGTTACTTCTGAATGAAAAACTTTTGGAAATGACGCTTTTACTCTTATCCGTAACCGGAAATTAAATCAGAATAAAAATCGGCGTATTCTTATGAGATCTCAAGACCTTTTACTTAAACCTAAATTATTTTCGCTTATTAAGTGCATATCACCCTGTAATTCTGCTACTGGAAAGCGGATCCAGATTATATTCACAAGCCTCTTATGGGACTATAATAACTTAAATTCAAGCTTGTGAAAATCGGTTCTTATCCTTTGAGAAACATAAGAGACATTATTTTCTTATATTTGTTGCATATCACCCTGTAATTCCATAACCGAAATTCGAATCCAGATAAAATTCAGGAACCATGTATGGAACCTCAGGATCTTTTATTTGAATCTGAGATTGTGAAAATCGGTTCAGCCATCTCCAAGAAATTTGAGTGACAATATTTGTCACACACTCACACACATACGTACAGACATTTACTCAGTTCGTCAAATTCAATCGAATGGTATATGACATGCGATTCTTCGGGTCTGGGTTGGAAAGTCTGTTTTCACAGTAATTATACAACCTTTCTATATGAGAACGGCTAAACTTCAAACTAAGTTTACTGATAAAAATTGACTTTAAAAATTTAAGGACAATTTACCAAAAAGCACAGTTAATAATTTGCGTTAGATCGAGATAGGTAATTGTGTTCCCTACCAACCGTTCATGCAGTGGCGTCTCGTCCTCACGTGCACCTCGTGCACTGCACAACCGGTCGAATTGAAGGAATGAACTGCGTCCCCAACCCCATCCAAATTCGATTATTTTTTTGGAATCTTTATTTATACGATGAAAGCAGGTTGGATCGCACCGTGTATTTCCACATAAAATTTCAAGTATCTGTTGTCATTGTGTTAGTGTTTTTTCCGTGCACATGATTTATTGCACAGATTAAAGAAGAGAGAATTACTCAATTCAGCTCTGAGATTTGTTTGTTTAATAAAAAAGCCCATCCGAAAATATATCGTTATCTCATTGTATTGAAAAACAAAAGCGAATCTACATTCCTCAATCTTTAGTTTTCATAAGCAGTGCACAACTAGTCAATTTTATCACGAGACCCCACTGCGTTCATATAATGAAAATAGGTACTTTTAAGGGAAAATACTAAAAGAAATATTTTCTTGTCCTAACTGAATTCTCGGTTCAATCCGAAAACGGTGTGATGAAGAGACAGTCAAAAAATGTTGAGAACTTTCCGGCGACGCACAGTGGTTCGAATCAATAAAAACGTGGACATAAATCAATAGCTGCCAAACCGTTCGTTTAATGCATATAGTTGCTTTTAAGAAATTATTTACAAATATATACCGCGTAATTTGATTCTATCCCTAATTGTACATGGCCTACTTTGACAAAAAATATAACCATAACTTTTTTTTCTAAAGAGATAAAAATTTTTTTTCTTCTACAAAGTTTTAGAACTATTGAAAATAATTTACTTTGTCAAACATACCAAAAGTCTAGGTCGCACCGTTTCGGATATACAAAGCGTTTTTATGGCAACCCCCTTAAAATCAGTTTTTTATTCATAACTTGTTTCGAGTTATTTTTTTATGCATACTTTGTTTGGAATAATTGAAGAAAATAAAAAATCCCATATTTTTGTTGAAGGTAGTGCATATGTTTGTTGTTTCCTGGCAAAGTTATACAACATTTTACCTTTTTTTCACCTATGATAAAACCTTACACCGAAGCGAAATATGCAACTTTATGCAGCTGATTTTTACAAAATTTATAGGAAAAGATATGCCCAAAAATATATAAAAAAATCAAAGTGGAACTCGATGGAACTTTTTTTAGGCCTTTTAAAGGTTTGTTTTAGATATTGAATTATGACAACCCCCTTAAAACTAGTTTCCTAATCATAACTTGTTCCAAGTTATTTTTTATACATACTTTGTTTGGAATAATTGTAAAAAAAAATATAAAATCCCATAATTTTGTAGAAGGTAATGCATAGGTTTATGCTTTTCTGGAAAAGTTATACATCATTTTTTCTATTTTTACCTAGGAAACCTTGTGCCGAAGCGAAATATGCAACTTATTGCAGCAAACTTTTACAGTACCTATAGGAAAATATATTCCTTATCCAATTTATTTTCCAATGAGAATATCCTGAGTACTATTCGTGTGACTAATTTTCACTATAGCCATGCTGAAACCATGAATGGTTAAGAAACGGAGGGCGTCACGCATCTGCTGTTTCTGTAACTCACTTTTGCAGTGAGCCTAGAGATGGGCAATTCGCTCCTCAGCTATTCCAGTGAAATGAATCTTTAATGTGAACTGATAGCTCACAGCTCTTTTTGAAAGAACCGCAGCTCAGCAGATCACAGGTTCACAGATTAATCTGTGTTTCACAGATTTTCAACCTTTTGCACAGATTTAAAAAATGGCACAAATTTTCACAGATTTCTGGAAATGGTCACAGATTTACACAGATTTTGAAATCGATCACAGATTTTTGAAATTGATCACAGTTTAGCACCAAAACTTACAGAGCGGTAGGAAATAGTGAGACCTTTTTTTTGCTTACCAAAATGATTCCGATCAGTTATTATGGAAACGGGGAAACGTGCACAGATTTTGCACAGACAGGTTTTTGGCTTGATCACAGTTTATTTAAAAAATGACCTGGCATCCCTGCTGGTAAGGTGGAAACAAGCTACGAGCTGAACGAATCTTCGACTCTTGAAGAGCGAGTTATAAATGAGAAGAAATGTGTACATGAGCTTTTGTTTGTTCTTCCAAATGTGTATTTATCCTTCTTTAACAGATTGAATGAGCCATTGTCGATAAGAAATCTTACCTCTCACTCAGTCGGCTAAGGTACATTCAGGGATGCCACTTTTGCAGTTATTTTCAAATATGGCATAATAATAATTCGCAGACAAGTTAGTTCGCATAGCATTGTTCTTTGTGCATCAATGATTTCGATCATGCATATGAAAGAAAAACGGCACAAAAAAAACGGTGCTCGAAACAAACCTTCAGTTCAATCTTAATGAGCTGATTCCCTTTAGTGAGCTGATCGGTTCGGAGCTGCTCACCGCTGTGAGCTGCTTCGCACTTCTCTAAGTGAGCGTCGCACGATCAACATACCGTCTTAAAAAACGTGTTGTTTCGCGATAACTCAATTTAATTACACGTTTAAAAATTAAATCTCTTCGTAAAGGTTTGTATTTTTACAATATTTTTTCATATTTTGTTTGGAAAACATTTTTCCAATTTTTAATATGTGTTGAACTTTTGATAATTTTTCGGATTTTCGATATTTAAAATTAACCTTGAAAAGGCCCAAAAAATTGCATCGAATTTCACTTAGATTTTTACTAATATTGTTAATTGTCAAAAAGTAAACAAAATAAAAATCACAACAATTTGCTTTTTGCAATTTGCGTGTTTAAGCGCACTTTGTAGTAGATATTTAGGTAATAGAGGTAGATTCTACGTAGATAAATGTTTTTAAAATAAATTGAATATATCTTAAAAATATTTATTTTACATTATTTATATCTTCAGCAAAAATACTTAAAATGTTTTTTTGTAAAAAATGAGATAAAAACAAAAAATGTTTTTTTTGTGAAAAAAAAAATTTTTTATTAAAAATTGGTATTACCCCCTTAACAAAAATTAAGGTACCACTTTCAAAAAAAGCGTAATATAATCTTGTAAAACTTCTTCGAAGATATATTAGCTCTTAAAAATCAGTGAAAGTCAGTACAGACTTTTGACCGTCTTTTTCCAGTTTTGGACCACTGTTCGGAAAATTCTATAAAGTTATACAGTAGGTGTTTAAGAAAATTAGTGAGTAAAGGAATTCGTGTCGTCCTCAATACGATCAGGCAACGTTTACTAGAAGCCAAACAGAAATTCCGTTTTACTAACTCAAAGCTTAAGTTTGAAACAACACATATGGGAAAACGCTTTTACTAAGCGGACAACCATGAAGATCGCGGATTTTTTGTTTGTTTCAATTATAGAGGTTTTAACTTTAAGGTCATTCGCCTCTTCGGGCTAGAAAAGCCTCTTCGGGCTAGAAAAGCCTCTTCGGGCTAGAAAAACTTCTTTTGTGACTAACCCATCACTGTCCCCGATGGCGAAATCGATTTTCTCGGATGGAGAAACTTTTTGTGCGTGGATTCGAGTGAAGCGTGTCTGGTTAGGATACAGTACAGTGCACTGTCGGTACATATGATAAAAGAAAATATTTAGGCGAGCTTCTCAGAGTGATGATTTGGTTGCTTTTCGCGTAAATTTCGAACACAGCCTTATGAAGTTTGCCGAGAAGATGTTTGGTCATTGATAACAGAAATTAGGTTCTTTCTACAGGACAATGATCGTCCCGGGTTGGTAGTGTATAGGGCACTGGTCGTACAAATCAGTTGTCGTATGTTCGAGGCCCAACCTGGAGGGATTGTTAGTGCCAGTAGGATCGTAGCACCAGCCATTCAATGATTCTGCTTGCCATGAATCGGCTGCAAAGTCTGTTGAAACAGAAGGTCAATTTTCTGACCCTGTCGAAAGATGGAATCGTCCTCTTGGACCTCAATTCCAATATCATGAAGCAAACCACATCGAAAATGACTGCGTCATCATGAAAAGCAATCTTTCAGAAAAGTCCGTTCTCGTGTGTAACAACATCATAAAATTTTCTCGGAACAGCCATTGAAGACTCTAGTTTTGGGCATAAAACGAAATTCCCAGAGTCGATTTGGTTTCAAAAGAGTACGGGTGTGTAATGTCAGAGACATAACTGGATGTCGTGAATACGAATAAAACTGATACGATTCCTTTATACTTTCGAATTCGAATTGATAGTTGATCGATTGTGTGAATTGTGAAACTTTCTCCTTTTTCACTACTAGAATTTTAAACGATTTTTGACGTCGATTATCTCATTTCGGATTTGCATATTTCATTGAAATAAACTATCAAGAAGCTGTACAGGATTCATTCCTGCCTTTTAGAAGCACCAAATTGTGGAATTCTCTACGATATTTAGTGCACGAATCAAATCAAATTATTTTGGATTTTCACTAAACCTTTTGATTTTTACCTTCGATTTGCAAAGAAGTAATCTCAATAGTTCTTTAGATAACATTTAGAGCCATTAGAACGGCTGATTTTATATAATGTTGTCCACGTTTCGTTTTCTTTCTCTTCAATGCAAACGACCAGCAGCTCTGCTGTCTGATGCAATCGCTCTTGCTTGAAATGAAACTAGCTTTGCGAACCTGGTTTAATGCGTCTTCTCGCCTCGATGACCGGATGGCTAATGAGAACTACGACCTGTGCGTTTCTTTGTTCAACCACGCAGAAGGTGCGCTCTCCGATGCCGCTGCTTGAATGCGCCTTCGCCCTGACGTCTGCTTCCATCCAACGCACAAGAAGAAATGATCGATTTTCGACCACGGTTCCCCTTTTATAACGTTCAGTTGAAGATATGTTATGTGCCTGACTACCTCAAAATCGTCGTCGTTGCACGAAAAACCCAACCAAAAGTAAAGAGTTTTCCGCGTTGTTTTAAAATTTTCAGAAGACTTAATTTTTGAGTTATTTATGATTATCTCACACTGTTCAAAATATTATCCTAAATTTCTGATCATATTTTTGATGAAATAGTGAAAGAATTATGTAACAGCCCTATTATATACATGATTTGGTTATTACCATGAAGACATCATTTGCTTTCGCAATTCTGAGATTTTTGTGTAGGGAAAATTGTAAACCTACTTCTATTGTGTAATGGAGAAAAGGAAATTATATACTAACTTACTAACTAATACAGAGAACGAATCGATTCAATTGAAGATTGCATCGATTTTGGTAGGTATTTGCTTATAATATTATGTGACATTACATCTAATGGTTCTATATTTGTGTAGCTCATTTGTACTAAACCAGGGAGGACGCTTCAAAATATTTTAAATTTTTTTCTGAATCTTTTGAAGCGTTTCCTTCCTGGTGGAACAACAACTTGACCAAATTGGTACTGCATAAAGCATGGCTGGTCTGAAAATTTGTTTATAAATTACCAATTTGTTTTTTAGACAGATCGAGCATTCCAATTTAAAATATTCAAATAATTATTTAACATCACCGTTAAATTTTAAATTCATTATAATATTATTTGCAAATTGCCATCCGATTTGAAATGCTTCAAAAAGTGATAAAGTCGAATTCATTCGGATGATCACTTGAAAAAGTTGATCTTGTAGGTAGATCATTCTATTTCCAGTTATATCGCCTTCATTTAAAGAAGCAAATGGCATTGAAGGAATATTGGCTGCCATTAGAACTGCCATTAGAACTGCCATTAGAACTGCCATTAGAAGAAGATGATTTGGCCGATCTACCTATTAATAAATTGTTTTCGGTAGAAGATGAACTGCAAGGCGGTCCTGTGTTTTGATTATTTACATTAGAAGGATTAAGTGGTAGATTTCTACCTGTTATACTAGCATAACTGACATTAGAAGAAGATGATGACAAGGTTGATCTACCTGTCAATAAATTGTTTTCGTTAGAAGACGAATTGGAAGGCGCACCTGTTTTTTGTTTTAAATTCGAAGAAATAAGTGCCTTAGAAGAATTAGGCGTGGCATTTTTAACGGTTTTTTGATTTTCAGGTATGTTCTGTAAATTTACGGTCGTTGATTTGACTTGTTGTCTAAGCGAACGAGCGTTTAAACTTCATTCCCTGACAGGACATTTCAAATAATTGGATTTATGATTTCCATCGCAAAGTTTTCAAATTGTTTACATCACTTCGGTTGAAGTGTATTAGGTAAAGTTCATGGGAAATTCCAGAGCGTGGTTTAGAAGTACCATTCGCTCTTTTTTCATAAGTATTACTTGGGAAGGGGCAAAACCAAGCAATTCTTTTAGTTTATTTTTAAATTCATCAGTACTTTGATCATTTGATAAACCTTTCAAGACAGCCTTGAAGGGTCTGTCTGATTTTATATCATATGAATAAAATTTATGAAGTTTCTCGGACAAATATCGGATGAAACGGTAGCTTCGGTTCATTTGGTTTGCTCATTTAGAAATCGTTCCAGTATCCAGTTTATCCAGTACACAATACTGTACCAGGTTTCTACCGTTTCGAACGTCAGTGGTTCGGGATGAGATATCAACGCGCACAAAGAATTTTTATTCGAACTTATCAGCGAAAACAAACGTGAATTTTTACTCCGTGCAGTGGACAAGAAAAACATTACCCCGGAAACGTGCCAGAATTCATTCTCAGGATAAGTTCCATAACAAGGCATTATTTTTTTTTTTTTATTCAATATTATAATATAATTTTACAAGGCATTATTTGTAACCAGTGAACTAAGTGTGGAATCTGGGGCGGCACTAAAAATTTATCCACGCACCGGCTGTGCGAAGTCTAACCATGTATGGAAATTATGTTCAATTGGGTTGTTTTCTGGGTTGTGTTTCATAACAAACATAGTAGTTCAATTGCACAATGGGTTCGAAAATGCAACGAATTCGGGCGGGACAACTTCTTGTTTTCAGTATGGTTCTTTCTAAAAATTTAAGTCTAAAATCGTATGGAAAAATGGTCAATTTTTCACTGACCTTCACTCAACTGAATGTCCCGCTATCAGCTAAGTAATTTACCAACCAACCAACGAACGTCCGTTAAACAAACGTTTATTTTTTCAATCCATCAGAATAAAACCCTCCACCATTTAAGATTACGTGCTGCTGCCACCGCGCATAAGTCATTCAAATAATTCGATTCCAATTGCGACAATCTATTCATTACTCCGGCGAACCCCGATGAATGTGCTAATTTTAACGCCTACACGGATTTGAATTAGGCAGGAATCAAAGTATTTTCTCCGCTAGCGTGCATATTTTAAACCCCGCATATATTTTCTCTTCCATTTGTAAAATTACGTTACCTTCCATTGCCGACTCGGTTAGCCCACTACTTCGTTCCATTCCATTCCATTCCATTCCGGCAATGCAGAACCTCGGCAAAACACGTGCATGACCTGAACAAACCGGAAATTTGTATTCGTTTTATCAAGCTGTGCGGAGAGTACCGAAACCCGTGGTGCAGAGAAAAAAAACACACACACAAAATGGCTTTCCTGCTAGAGCCGCGTGCCAGAATTATCAATTTGTTTGATTAAATTTTATTATTTCATTCTATCTGGCACTACCGCACTGTCGGGTTTGGTTCAATTCATCCATTTGCTAGCAAGCTCTGGTGAAACTATCGTTCTAGGATTGTGAAGCTAAGGAACATTCTAAAAGCAATAGCGCGAACCGAAAGAAGAGGGTTTTAATCCAAGCCAAGCTGGTGGAGGAAAAACAGTGCGGTATTGAAAAATATCCGACTAAGCCTAGAATACCGATCTATTTCGTACACTCTGACAATAATCAGGCATGCGATAAACGTACTACCCTAATAAACGTGCGGTGTCATGAAGTCAGGATGGGCCCCCACAACGATGATGGTGATTTTGCCACAGGACCCGCGACCACCGATGGCAAGGCACAAACATTAGGATCAAGGTCCTTCCTAGTGGCGACTGTTGGGGTGGGGAACGGTGACTTCTTGCGTTCTCCATCAATCAACTGAATTGCGTGAGCGTGGGCAATGTTTTCAAGTGTTAGGCTTTGGATAACCCATAAACACGACCGTTCAGAGATCACCTATTTGACATAATATTTAGTTCAGGTTTAGGCTTTTGAGTGGAAGCTAATGAATTTTGCATTCGCGTGAAAAATTTACACAACTTTACCCGGAACACTGACAATAATTTCTCAACTCAACTCAACGAATAATCGATATTACCGTGAAATACAAAATGCAAAACCGCATCAGACCATAGAGTTCATGTGCTCAAATGTGAGAGTTTTGTTGGGTTTTCAAAAGCTAGTTTGTTTTTTTTAACGGATTTAATTATGGCAATAATTGTTGCAAATACCGAATCTTTTACTCATATCCGAATTTGAATAACGAGTAGGGAGTCGGTGAGATTTCAGTACCTAATATGCAGGTACTAAATTTATATAAAAAAAGTTTATCAGATTTCGACGGACCAAGTCGAATGTTACATGAAACTCAACCATCAGGGTCGCGTACTTGAAGTAAAATTCCACAGAAATTCGCATTTTTCTATAAGAAGGATAAAAATTTAAACCATTGCACTCTAGCTATTGAAATGTAACTTTTTTACGCAAACTTACTTTACTTTACTTACTTTATGGTCTGAAGCCAGTGTGTTATTGGGTGTTTTAGAGAGCTATTTTCAGGCTTCAAATTTGAGCTGACCTATCGAACTTCGTTTCGCCCAAAAATTACTTGTTCAAATTAATGCTTTCGGACAGCAGAGTTGTCAAACGACTAAGTGGTTAACGTTTCTCTCCAATATTTTTCAGAATACTTAACCTACAATCAACGGAATGTGACACACATTCGCGTTGGCTTATAAAAAATATCTACAAAAATTAATGTGAAAATGTGCAATACTACGCAAAACTGAAGCGAATGCACAGATTGTCATATCATCCTTTGAGTCAATGCACTGAATAGTGAACTTTCTCTTATTGTTTTCGACATAATGAATACAAGGTGCCACGCTTGCTCCTTCAGATATGATTATTACAATCGGTTATTTAATTAAATAAAAAGGGCAGCATTTTGTATTGAACTATAATTTTGTATTGAAAAAATTTACATATTGTTTTAGAGTTTCTTTTCTACTGTCAACAACAATTTCACCCTTATCGCTGCTACAGCACCATCTTTTTAATTTCGCAATAATTTCGATACTCAATTAAGCACGTGGCTCAAAATGACAAATCGCATGGATCAAGTCTCCACACAAAACTACTCGTTGCGCGCCAAACTATTTTTCCAACGATCTAGTACTCTTTTCTTCGACGGCCAAACACTTATGCAACTCGTTGCGCTCCAAACATAAATCGTAGATCTAGCAAGCATCGGCGATTTTTCTGTGGAAAATTCCATTTTCCATACAAAACAACTTTATGAATTTTCCCGCTTTTTCGGCAAATTTTCTCATTTTTTTTATGCACGAACCCGGCGGGGGTAGAAACTGATCAAACAAAAAAAGTATCATGTAAATCCGTCCATCCGTTCTTAAGGGCTGAGGCCAGACTACATCACATACAATCCAATAAAACTACCGCTTGTTTGGCAGCTTTTTTGAGCCAATTTTATTTCTCTCTCATGTTTCGTTACGTTACCAGGGAACAGGAACAGAAAAAAAGGCGCCGCCATAGAAATCGACTTACCTTCACACACATTCAGTTCATTTTTATCGCGACAACATAAGGAGTGTATCGATAAGTAATTAGCAACATTCAAACAGATATTACTCTGAAATGGCTTAATTTTTTGCAGCGTGTTTTGTGGTGACATGTTTGTCTATATGTCAATAACAGCTGCGCAATCGATTGGTTTCGGTACGGTTTATCGTTTCAATGATGAGTCGAATTGATC
Source organism: Malaya genurostris (assembly GCF_030247185.1). Taxonomy (NCBI): domain Eukaryota; kingdom Metazoa; phylum Arthropoda; class Insecta; order Diptera; family Culicidae; genus Malaya; species Malaya genurostris. The sequence goes on from NC_080571.1 coordinate 266,079,629, forward strand.
CGGAAAATTCTGCACACTTGGTGCTCAGAAAGTGGTGTCACGTACAACGAAATTACTAAACGGGTGAAAGTGCACCACACCAGTTTAAAAAATATTATCGAGAAGTTCGGTAAGACCCTTTGCATGAATTATTTGCCCCGATCCGGAAGAAAAACTGGTCCCAGCCAGCTCGGCCGGGACTTAAAAGTGGTTGAGTACATCAGAAAAAACCCATCGGCGTCGACGCGGGATTTGGCCAAGCAGTTCAACACCAGCATCGGGATGATACAACGGATTAAAGTTCGGAACTCCCTGAAAACGTATAAGAAACAGAAGGTGCCGGAAAAGTCCCTGATACAGCAAGTACAGGCCAAAACAAGAGCGCGAAAACTGTATAACCGGATTCTACAGAATAAAGACGGATGCATCCTGATCGACTACGAAACCTACGCCAAGGAAGACTCTCGAGCGCTGCCCACACCGCAATATTATACGAAATCGGTGTACCAGGACCTGGACGACGCTGACACGACGGTGGCGATGAAAAAGTTTGGGCAGAAGGTGTTGGTCTGGCAAGCCATTTGTACCTGTGGTTTGCGGTCGTCGATTTTCTTCATGAAGGGCACAATTAACGTCAAGGTGTACGAGAAAGAATGATTGAAGAAGAGAATGCTGCCACTGTACAGAAAGCATAAGGCTCTTCCTCTCTTCTGGCCGGCTTTGGCTTCAGCCCACCCGTACGCCAACTCCGTTCTACAGTGGTTGTCAAAAAATAATGTACAATTCGTGAAAAAGGACATCAACCCACCGAACTGCCCGGATCTTCGGTCAATTGAAAGGTATTGGGCAATTGTCAAGCGGCACTTTCGGAAGGAAGGTACAGTGTCCCAAAACATGCAAGAGTTCAAAAAAAAAACTGGACAGCTGCCACCAGGAAAGTCACAAAAGTAACTGTACAGAATTTAATGAAGAATGTCAAGTCCAAAGTGCGAGCGTTTCACAGAAACTAGGATTTTCTTCAATGTAATCAGTGAAATGCATAAAAATTTAATTTTTCTGCAATATATCGAAAACTGATGTCAAAAATTTTCGTTTTTATTATTCAACATAATTGCCATCAGAGGCGATACAGCGATTATAGCGATCTTCCAACTTTTCGATACCATTTTTGTAGTACGATTTGTCCTTTGCCTCAAAATAGGCCTCAGTTTCAGCGATTACCTCTTCATTGCTTCTAAATTTTTTACCAGCGAGCATTCTCTTGAGGTCTGAGAACAGGAAAAAGTCACTGGGGGCCAAATCTGGAGAATACGGTGGATGAGGGAGCAATTCGAAGCCCAATTCGTTCAATTTCAGCATGGTTTTCATCGACTTGTGACACGGTGCGTTGTCTTGATGAAACAAAACTTTTTTCTTCTTCAAATTAGGCCGTTTTTTTGAAATTTCGTCCTTTAAACGCTCTAATAACGCTATATAATAATCACTGTTGATGGTTTTTCCTTTTTCAAGGTAGTCGATGAAAATTATACCATGCGAATCCCAAAATACAGACGCCATAACCTTACCGGCCGATTGTTGAGTCTTTCCACGCTTTGGGCTCGGTTCATCGCGTGCAGTCCACTCAGCTGACTGTCGATTGGACTCCGGAGTGAAGGGATGGAGCCATGTTTCGTCCATTGTTATATATCGGTTTTATTTCGATATAACAGCTCCAAACACTGCTCAGAATCATCGATTCGTTGTTGTTTTTGATCGATTGTGAGCTCACGCGGCACCCATTTTGCACAAAGCTTTCTCATATCCAAATATTCGTGAATAATATGTCCAACACGTTCCTTTGATATCTTTAGGGTGTCAGCTATCTCAATCAACTTCACTTTACGGTCATTGAAAATCATTTTGTGGATTTTTTTCACGTTTTCATCGGTAACAGCCTCTTTTGGACGTCCACTGCGTTCATCGTCTTCGGTGCTCATATGACCAGCACGAAATTTTGCAAACCACTTACGAATTGTTGCTTCGCCCGGTGCAGAGTCTGAATAACACTCATCAAGCCATTTTTTGGTATCGATGGCACTTTTTTTCATCAAAAAGTAGTGTTTCATCAACACACGAAATTCCTTTTTTTCCATTTTTTTTCACAATAACAAAAGTAGATTCACTCAAAATGCAATATCTCACAAACTAATAATCAGACAGCTGTCAAATTTATACACGTATCTTTTGAAGGTTGGTACTAACTGAAAATGGTATGGATTTAATTCTAGTGGCGCCCTCTCATAGAACCGATACGAACTTTTCAGCCGATCTGTTACAAGTGAATGACTGGATGGTGGAGTCAATTGCCAACCTGAATCACGTGGGGGAAGCTTTGTGTTTCAGGCTGAAACGAGTTTTTTTTTGTAATAAAATTTTTATTCTGTGAAATAAGTTTCCATTTTCATCCAGCGAGGATCGAGGGTCACTTCGTCCGCGGTCATCTCATCATCCATTGCTTCGTCGTCGGTGTTGTGTGTGATTTCCGTTTTCTTTTCGTTGTTCTTGTTGATCGTAGTCTTGGGCTTGTTGAGAGTTGCTGTAGATGCGCCTTATTGTACATTGTTTGCAGTTGCTGATTGGTTTGATGGTAAGCTGTTAACTGCGGCTGGTGTACTTTGTTCTATAAGGGATACGTTGGATGGTTTCGTTGAAGGGGATACTTCACTGTTGTTGGTGACTGTCACAGGTGCACTGGGGTTGCTTGGGCTTGGTGTGTAGGAAGGACCGTTGTCCTTTGGTGTAGTTGTCTCCTTATCCAGTTTATCACATGACTTACCGTAGTGAACAGCAATATTGACATGTGGCCATCTGATTGTCATAGGTAACAAGTGATTTGCACGGAATTCTTGTATCTTGACCGAAAATCACATAAGAAGGTATAGGCCTCTTCAAGTGTATGCCATTTAGAATACCGGGGAAAAAATTCTTCAACTTTTCTTTTTCGATAGAGAGAATCTCTCCGTATTGGGACATAGTTTTGCGAATATGAGAATCGGTGACGCTTGAGGGAAGATCATGCACACGCACTTCTATAGCACTATCTTCCATATGTACTGGAATGTGGTACTTAATGTTCTTGTGCTCCATATAGTGCACATTGTTATTGTCTTTAGCGAATTGAATTGCATCCAACTCTTTATAGAACTGGATATAAACAACATTATTGGTCTTATTGCATTGAAGTAAATGCACACGTTTAATGTCAAGATGCATTTGCTCCTTAAGCAAACCTTCAAGTTCTCGTATCGAAGGTCGAATTTTGCACTACCTGAAGTCAACAACAATTGTATTCTTTCGTGTCGGCGGTAGCTTTTGTTCGTTTGGTTCACTCATTTTGAGATCGTTCTATTGTTCACTACATAATACTGTACTTGGATTCTTCCGTCCCGAACGTAAGCGGTTTTGTTATATCGACTGACTTGGATGAGATGTAAAAGCGAACTGAATGAATGAAAATGCTGAAATGAGTTAGACGCACCCACACGCACAACCAAACCATCAGGCGGGCTTAAGCTGGTATAGCGAAACTTTTTATTATATGACCGGATGTTATTGCTGGAAGGCACCGGGTCCTCAAAACCCCTTTTATCTTTCTTAACAGCAGTTATATGAAAGCTATCTGATAATCAAACTCGGATCTACTGTAAGTCAACCCACATACACTGGCAATGCAATCAATGCAATGCAATCAATTCGTCGGTCGTAGATCATCAGTGCATATCAATTCAACTAAAGCCGAAAACAGGCGCAGAATTATGTGCATATAGCAAATTTTTTTGCTTTGTTGAATTTTAATTCTTTTCATCCAAGACACATAATAATTTAAAATTATTCCAATCCAGTACATTTTAAAATTAAATGTTTTTGGCCAATATACAAACACATCTCTCTTTCTCGTGTTTGTAATGATGATTTGCGGCTTTGCTTCTTATTTACCGAGCTTTTAGAACACATTTTTCTTTTCGCCACCCCGTCTTTTCAGCTTCTCCGTAAAGTCACTACTGCCCCATAAAGTCTATTGGTTCTAGGTTTTTATCGGTCCCAAAACTAACGCTATTTACCACCTTTCTGGTCGTTCACAATGTAGCGGTACTTCCAGAGCCAGATTTATTAGTCCACTAGAAGCGATACGAGTAGTCTGCATCGTCACCGCTTGGATGTGTAGAACGGAATGATTCACTTTATGTTCGACATTTATATCGGTGCTAGCCGAAGCTCACCTTCTCGCAAGTCACCAGAATGCGGCAAATGGGTTTGAAATGCCAGCGTGCCCCTAACCCCTCACCCCACCCGCGGGATGATGCTGATTATATCCGCTCCGGAATGCCGTGTCACAAATTTTGTCCAAAAAAGTGTCAACTTTTACCGTCATATATCGACATATAATCAACATCGGCAGTGGCCTTTTACGGTAGGTACTTCAAATTCACCGACTGATGCTATCTAGTATTATTTGTTTTTTGTTCCAGCTTGTCGGACAGGTAAAATAGGAGCAGTGTTAAATTTTATTGCCCGTGCTCACTTGCCAAAAGCGTTCTGGTGGGGGCGGGAAGGCCACGGCCAATGTAGTCCAATATACTTAAGTGCTGGAAATCTATTCGGAACAAATGGCTTCTACGTGTGCACGAGAATAGGAGCTTTTTTTCTCTCTCGGATGTGCGCTAACGTGATTGCTAGCCGAAATGCTAAAAATAAAGACATGAGTGCAAGAATTTGACCTTTAATGAAGGCTGAAGTTTTAATTAGTACGGTTCATAGAGACGAGTGGAATCAATGAAAAACGACATAAGAAAAACTCTTCTTTGCCAAGCATCGATTTCATGCATCACTATAATTGCATTCAAGAGCAGTACAGTCATTCCAACGTTGCTCTAACTTCTTAATGTCGTGCATTTATTTTGCCTCAATATAGGCTTCAACAATGAGCATTTTGTTTTTAGACAAGCGAATAGCCAGTAGTCACTGGGGGCTAGATCTGGACCATACGGTGGATGACGTAGCAATTCGTCTTGTGAATCGGTGCATTGTCTTGGTGTAACAGAAGTTTATTCTTCGACATAATCGGTCGCTTTTCCTTGGTTTTTGCATTCTAACGATCTAACGTTTGCATAAAAAATTGACTTTTTTCGTATGGTGCTAATTAAAAGCTAAGAAAGATAATTGTTTTTGATAAATTTCCAAGAAAAAAATAATCTACGCCCTTGCGAGCGGCCTTCCGGCAGTTAACCGGAACATTCGTCATAGCGGACGACCTATAGGTAAATTTTTTTTGCTGTTTTTGTGAGTTGCTCGAAAGTAATCAATGTTTTGGAAGAACAGCCTTTTTATGTTGATATTTGCAATATTACGAGGTTTGCGACGCTTCTATGTTGTCTAAGGAAAAGATCTTGACAATCATCCTTATTAATGACCTGAATGCGGTTCGATTTATAAAATGGTCAGCGACAATGAACGTTTCTGTTTTTAGTCAGTCGTTGAATTTCATCAATGTTGATATTAGCTCTGTCCAAAAGGCTATCATTAAAATGAAGTCTTCATTTCAGAATATCGACAACTATCGCGGCATTATCTTACTTAGTGCAATTCCTAAGTTGTTCGAACTGGTTGTTCTGGAACCCATTTTCAATCACTATGCGCAGTATATCGTAGAAACGCAGCACGGATTCATGCCGAAACGCTCAACTGCTACTAATCCATTAAGCTTTACGACGTTTATAACATATGCTATGTCAAACGGTCTTCTAACAGATGTTTTATATACGGACCTCTCCGCTGCATTTGACAAAATAAATCACGCTATTACTGTCGCCAAACTGGACCGACTGGGTTTCGGTTCCTGTATTCTTCAGTGGACTGAATCGTACATTTTCAATCGACGGTTGGCGGTTAAGATCGGTGATAACGTATGTAATGAATTTTTTGCTTTTTCTGGCATTCCACAGGGCAGTCATCTCGAACCACTGATTTTCCTCCTGTACTTCAATTACGTGAACTTTTTACTGAGTGTCCCACGATTATCATTTGCCGACGACCTTAATTTATTCCTAATTATTAAGACAACAGAGGATGCCATTTCCCTCCAGAGTCAACTAGAAACTTTTTCGGAGTGGTGCGAGATTAATCGAATGACATTAAATATCAGTAAATGCTCGATTATCACGTTCACACGGAAAAGAACACCTATACGTTTCGACTATTGTCTCCGAGGATCTACGATAAAGTCACATGTGCCAAGGATCTTGGGGTTTTTTCTTGACGAACAACCGAACTACAAGCAACATATTTCGTACATTGTTTCAAAAGCTTCACGTTGCCTGGGATTTGTAATGAGAACTGCTAAGCACTTCACAGATATCTACTGTTTGAAGTCTCTCTACTGCTCGCTTGTACGTTCAACGCTCGGAAATAATTCGGCGGTATGGAACCCGCTTTACCATAATGGAAATCTCAGAATCGAATCAATACAGCGCTGATTTGTTCGTTTCGCTCATCGCTCCTCAGAATGCCTTTACGCCGCACTAATTATGGAATCAATGGCGCCATCGTTGGATTGCAACGTTCTTTCAATGCTGTTTCGATGGGATTCGATTTCCATGTCCCGCGCAGTCGAATTAAACCTAGTTTTTTAAATATACTTAGAAACAATCATTATTTGACTGTTGATTGTGTATATTAGTTAAATAAATAAATGAATGAAGTACAAAAAAACGATAAATTCCGTTCTACAGCAGACATGCCACAACCTAGTAAATATAGATGACTAGTATGAATAAAATCTGGACTCTTGCTACCCGAAACCGAAACAGTTAAAATGGTTCCTAGCCACTTGAAGAAAACGTCGCATTAGAAAACAAGTTTAATGTTATTATTTTTTATTATTTTTACGTTTCGTCTTTGACTCATCAGTGCAGAGCAGTTCAAATTGAACTGCTTAGTGCTAGACTCGGCAGTTCAATTTGAACCGCTAAGCAGATGTAAACTTTCTGCTATTTACAGAACACTTTTTGTTTTGCAACGGAGTGCAATGTCTTTTCTGACGTGCCGAACGAAAACGTGTTTTCGACTATTTCTTGCCGATGCAGGTTTGGTCATTTAGGGGTTAGCCAAATTTTGTGCTGGGGCACATAACCGTTTTTATTATTTTCACGTTTCGTCTTTGACTCATCAGTGCAGAGCAGTTCAAATTGATATATATTGATATTAATATATTTCAAATTTAACAATTAAGTAAAACGCATGAAACTGTCTTGGGGTTCCCTCTGTTGTGATTTTCGTGATTTCAAAAATCAGACGAAACCTTAACAATTAGGTTACACCTTCGACTCTTTCGGTTGGAACCTATCCGTAGTACTTCCCATGACTTTATTTCATTCTACAGATTTGTCCTGTTCGTCCAGCGACAGTGACAAGTTTCGCTTCAAAACTCACCGAGTTTCATACAGCCGCAGCATTTTGTTAAACATGTAGGTGTGGTTGTCCATTTCCTTCCGTCTTCTGTATCAGTAGCTCGTTATTTTGTCGCCATTACCAAAATACAATTTTAATTCGTGCAAGCTGGTGGATGCATCATATTCCTCCTCTTCCTCCTCACTGCCGTATTCTACAGTGCGGAGATGTTGTAGATGCCAAAACGGGCGTATCCGACGTCTACAAAGTGCCGCACGATGTCTGATTTCGACGCGGCGGGGTACCGTTCTTTGAACGCGCACACTTCTGAACGGAGTTGCTTCACTGTTTTTTCCATCACTGTTAGAGTTCGACTGTTGGAGCTATCAAATTTTGTTTGTTGACTCATGGGTTACTTTGATTGATGCTCAGGGGCGGTAAGTTCCATGAAATATGGGAGGGGCACAAAAAATTATTACTACCTATCAATGAACTTTGCAATATATAAAGCATTTTTATAAAAGAAACGGAGAGGTTTGAACAAATAAAAAGCAACCAATTAAAAATCACGAACATTTTCCCTACTATTCCAGTAATAACCAATATTCGAAAGCGGTTAAGAATAGCACATTTCACATTGTAGTATATAAGTTATAAAATTTTAGTAATTTAGTTAAGAAATATGAAGGATTACGGAGACCAACTACGGGGATAACAGAAAAAAAGTGTTATATCATAAGATATCTCTAGCAAATTTTCTAATATTTATTCCAGTTGTCAAAATATTGTGTGGGCATGGCCCCTCCAATAAATCTTTTCGGGGGGCAAAAATTTCCTTGCCTTCATATCCCCCCCCCCCCCCCCCCATAGTTGCCGCGCCTGTTGATGCTGCATGGGTAGATTCGTCAATTTCTGTCCATATTTTAATGCAAACGTTAGCAACTGAAGCAATGACGTTCTAAGCAGAGTATTGTGCCTACGGATGCCTCGGACGTATACCATCCTATCTCCTGAACCAGAAGTCGCAGTCATTTAATCTTCGAACTTCATCAATGGCCTAATACTAGCTTACAAACAAGTCTAAGTTTATTGAAACCAGGTTAGCCATCGTTGAGAAAATTGTGAGTTAAAAAATTCGTTGAAAGGTGCGCATAAATACACACACAGACATTTTTCTATTACATTTTTGAACTGAGTTGATTGGTATATAACACTGTAAGCCTCCGATGCATCATTCGATAATCCATTTTTCCAGTAACTCTAATACCTTTCTATAAAGAAAGGCAAAAAAATCGTAAACCATGTTATGCAGCTGATTATAAAATACAGGGTGTCCCACGAAAAATTTCGAATTTAAAAATGCAATAATAAAAAAAACGGTTTGATAGATTTCAATGATTTTCTGTTGAAACCAAACATTTTTACTAAATAAATTTCATGGATCAACCCTTCCAATAAATCTATAATCATTGAAATCTATCAAACCGGTTATTTTTTATAATTGCATTTTTAAATTCGAAAATTTCCGTGCGACACGCTGTATTAGCCAATTAAGCTTGAATATCTGACGCACAATTACCATGAGCACTGGTTATTGCTACGCTAATTCAAACACGCCATTCAAACACTGTACCTGCTGTGTGTTTGAGACATGCAAAATGCTGCACTCCTGTTACTTTTATAAATAAAGTTCATGCTAAATAGCGTGTTATTGAACTCAATCCATATAGTACACTACATTATATGGAATAAATTCAATAACGCGCAATTTATTTTTCGATGGGTGAAAATTCGTCATCAATTTATGCTGACACAAAAAATCACTTGTGAACTTTGAGCTTTGTGAACGCTTGTTTCATGAATGAAAATCTCGGAAGTGAGTCACTGAGTATTTTAAGAAATTTTCTTGAACTGATTTTTTCAAGAGTGTTTTTTTTTATCATAATTTTTACAACAATGCTGCACAAATTTCATGCAATTCGCAGAAAGTCGAACCAGATTTCGGCACCATTTCTGTTATTAATTTTTGAAATAAATATGGCAATTCCAGAAATGAATTACGGAACAGATGGCAAGTTCGACTTGCTATGACTCGAATGAAACCTTGCACGCATGTTCAGTATGACATACCGTTTGTTTTACTCATATGGAGAGATCAATTTCATTCAAGACTAATTTTTGAAAATGAATGCATGTTTTCATGAAAATTTCTTCAAATCGGTTGAACTCTGACAATGATGTTGGTAGAAAAATGGTACCAAAAAAGGTGTCATGAAATCGATGAGGCACTCTAAAACCTGTTTTATTTCAGCTAGTAGTGTAATGACGCCTTTCTCATATTACTCATAACATCATAATTTCTACAGTAGAACTCGCAAAAACAACTGTTCATTGAATGGAAATAGGAAAGTTTGTTCGGACTTAATCTAACAAAATCTAAAAATTCTGTTGAGTCTGTTGTTCCGAAACCGGAATTAGCATCCTCAAATTTAGAAATTCCGTATGAATCTGTACCACTTTTCCTTTGAACCTATAATATTGTGAAAATCAATATGGAGAAAAGTTAGTGAGATCTGAGCAGTTTTTGATCACTATTTGCAATACTTCCGAAATCGGATTCAGATGACCGGAACAGCCGATTTGTTGGCTCGTTTGCCAGCAACAAATATGACCTACTAAATGGATCAGTTTTGAACCTAGTTAAAACTGTACTTACTATCTCATGCTCTATATCGATTAAACCAATTAAACGAAATCTAACAAACGAAGCGAACCTGCGTTTCTGTTGCTTTTGCATATGTAAGTCAAGCTAAACAGCATGAATCAGCAGAATAGAACATGTAGTAGGATTATTATTTCAAATAAATTTCAATTCATTGACATTCTTTAATTCATTCGGTAGCAATATTATAAAATAGACAAAATTTTTATCAACCGCAGCATCGTATTTCACCAATAAAGACTGACCCAGAAAGTATGGACGCAACCAAAAACCGCTGCCATTTCGCAATGGTTCAGAATCTGTCCATTTTTATGGTTGCGTGCTGTTGTTTACACTCTTCTCTAACCACTTGCGCAGTTGTTTATTCGTTTTCATTAGTTTGTTTCGAAATTCGTGGTCTTTCAGCAGAACAACGTCGAAAAATTGTGTACAAATGGTGCACAGAACGCGGACTGTCACTGAGAAAGATAGAAAAAATGGAAGGAGTAAGTGAAAAAGCCGTGCGAAATGCAATCAGCAAGTTCGGTGAGGATAACACCTTTGAGGATAAACCGAAAACGGGTCGAAAAAAAGGTCCTGCTAACCCTCAGTTGGATAAACGTAGACTGAAGGCGTTCGAGCAAAAGAAGGAGGTTTCAGTTCGGGATGTGGCCAAAAAAGTGGGCACTTCAAAGTTAAATGTTCTTCGTGCTAAAGAACCAAAATGTAGTCCGAAACAAGAAGCATTGATTAGACCGAGGGTTCGAAAGCTGTACAGTACGATTCTTGCTGGAAATTTGAACTGCATAATCATGGACGACGAAACCTACGTGAAACTCGATTACGAATCCTTGTCGGGACCACAATATTATACGGTGCGAGAAGGGCAAGTGTTAAACCAGTCCGAGACATCGATTGAAGGCGAAAAATTTGGTAAGAAAACTTTGGTCTGGCAAGCATTTTGTACTGCGGTAAGATTTCGAAACCCTTCATCACCACTGCTTTAATGAACAGCGAAATATACATCAAGGAATGTTTACAAAAACGACTTCTACCCATGATTCGAAGCCACAAGGATCCTGTTGTCTTCTGGCCAGATCTTGCTTCTTGCCACTATTCGAAATCAACGGTAGAATAGTATACTACCAAAAATGTCACTTTTGTCCCAAAAGACATGAATCCACCAAATTGCCCACAACTTCAACCAATTGAGGAATTTTGGGCATTAACGAAGGCACATCTTAGGAAACATGTCTGGGCAGCCGAACCCATTCAACAGTTCGAAAAAGATTGGAAGAAAGTGTCAAAACTTGTCGCCAAGAAGTCTGTACGGAATTTAATGAGGAACGTTCGCAAGAAGGTGCGACAGCTAGTCTACAATGGCTAAGTAGCAAATGTTGAGAATAATATTCTGTTGTTGTAGTCTAATATTATCATTATATCGAATAAAATTTGAATATCTAACACTTGTGAATTATTTACAGCTGAATCAAAGTGCGTTCATACTTTCTGGAACAGTCTTTATCACGCACCAGTAGCGGACATCCGTAACCGTTTCGTTTTCATTATAGTGTGTACGGAATAGAACACAGCACGCATCGTTCGTGTTGTGTTTTCTTCTTCCACGTTGCACGTACCGGTGTTGTACACATTGTCATCCTATATGGTGATTTTAAAACTTTGACACTCATCGCCCTATAACTGCGGATCTGGAAGTCGGATTCGGATAAAATTTCACAGTAGCTTTTGAGACAATGTGAGCCTTAATTCAAACCAAGAATCGGTGCTAAAATCGTTTCAGTGATTGCACAGGCTTTCTATATGAGAAAGGTCAAAATATACAAACTTGAACAAAAGTAAGTCTCTCTTTAAAAAAGCACAAAAAAAAATATTTTTACAATTACGAAAAAGTGTCGACATGTTTGTAAACTACAAGGCGGAGTGTTTCAATTTCATTAGATTAAATTACACAAAACTGGAGAGTAACTATCAACAATAATAGTCGTTTGACAATTATGTTTACACGGGTAAAATTCCGACTCAAGATTTGAGCAAAACGAGTCATGATTTGGGGAAAATAGCATATTTTCATGTTATGATAATAAACCATGATTAGAAGTTTTTGGATCATGATCCATTTGGACTGAATTCGTTGAAATTTAGCGTAACGCATTTGACGTTGTTGGGTATAACTTCAGGCGTGTTTCCGCTACTATGGTAATCTTTGCAACATAAATCCAGGCGTTATGTTTTAAAATATGAAGATTTCAAATATGAATGAAATGGAATGGTGTGAAAGTGTATGGCTTATGTATATTTGAATAGCAAAACAGTGAAAAGCACAACGAATTTCTTTTAATCTGAAGCATAAACAATTCAAATACGTTTTTGAACAACCACGACACCTAAAATAACGTGTTTACTTGCGTTCATTGCTCCAGTTTTGATTTTTTGTTTCAGAATTTGAAACACATAAACACATCAAACCTCTTAAAAAGATACTCTATGTCGAATTCTTGCAAATACCGCGGATCGGTTTTTCCTTTTTTTGTTTTCAAAACATCGTTCGCAAAACGTCTTATTTGATTTATATTTAGGTGAATCAATACAGCTTGTGTTCTTATATCTATGAAACAAATTAATCAAACTGGTTGAACAAAAAAAATCTAATTTTCGTTAGATGGTGCTCCTAATTTACAGTCGAAATTATTTTTCGGCTTACGCTAGCACTCGGAATATTATTTTAACAATAACAGTCACATCAAATATGTAAGAATACATTCAGATATATTCATACAAAATGTAAAACTTATGATGTCAATCTTCGGTTCATTATCTTTATGTTGTCAATTCTCTGTCAGCCGGTAGGTAAACCAACACAATTATAAAATGAGTATTCCTCAGGATCAAGTAAAAATTTTCAGTAGTTATTGCTTTTCAATGTCTGCTTTTTGTCTATTAAACAACCCATCACATCACTTGAGGCAGAGGGTTCAAAGTGATAAGTGATAGAAAATTGGAGTTACGAGCTTTAAAATAAATACATTTCTCAAGTAACGCATTTTCGGACCATGATTAATCTCATGGGAGAAGACTTTTTGCTCATGGTTTCATGAGAAGTTAAAATGATTGATTTCATGAGAAGTCAAATGATTGGTTTCATGATGTTTTAATCATGACTGCAGTAACGGATTTCTTTCCGTGTAGTGTTCGATTTTTTATTCAAAAAATAAAAACTTAGCACCGAACGAAGTCCAATAACCGATTTTTTTCTCAGATGACCTACTCGGGCGACATTCGATTTTTTTTTCTACTCCGACCAAAACATATGCCTAAAAAATCCTACCTTTAAACTTTTCGCGTACCAAATTCGTTCCATTGCAGGATGGAATGGTTTAGTCCGGTAGGCAATATATGCGACCAGCTTTCGATGCCCGGTGCAGTGTGTCACTGGAACGAGCATGAATTATTTTTTCCTGCGTACCGGAATCCAATGTGTTTCAGTGTTTTATTTCTCTACATTGCTCAGCCACCGTATCGATTGATGTACAGAAGGTGGAAATCAAACGAATCCACGGGTAAATTTGTACAACCATCGAAAACGAAAGGAACCATGGCGGGAATGGTACTGCGGTGCAAATATTGACCGGCTTTGGCTTTTGAGCGGTATTTACTTTCCGCACGGTGAGAGGTGTGTGCAATGCGCAGGGAATCCGCTAACGAACAGTACTTTTAGCCTTTGAATCCGAACGCGCGAACATTTGATTACGTCAGCTTTCGTGAAATGAAAAAAAATCCAATTTATTCGCTGCACTCGAGGTGGAATAGAAGTCACTTAACCAAAGCCACATGGATACAAAAATAATTAAATCCTATGCAATAAGAAGCCCACGATGGTAGGCTGGCACGTGGTCTGGATCCGGACGGTGGTGTAATAAACATCATACCGAAAACCATTAAACAGGTTTCGGGCCATAAAAAAAGAAAGCCAGTAAAAATAACAAACGAATTTGCATAGTAAATGAGCGAACCAGCAAACCGGCCATGTAAGCAGGAGAACTGACGAATGACGAGAAGAGCGGGAAATGAATTCCGTAGGAGGAACCAAAAAAAAAACGAAACGCTAGAATTATTTGGCACCCAACTAGACAGGGAAACTTTTGTCTGAATGCGACCTTAAAACGAGCGTTTTTTTTTGCTGCTGCTGCTACCTATCGTTTGCAAAAGGAGCAGCAAGAATCCGACGAGCGACGACGAGTCCTGCTAGTTTTATGGGGAAATAGGTGGCAGCTCAGGCTCATTCATTCATCAGCAAACGGGAGCGACGAAAGTTCGAAGGAACGTAAAAGTGCCATCTGCAGGCATGATTACGTAATGTTATAATAAAAGTGTGGTGAAAATCGTTAAAATTGCATCATTTATGAATGAATCAAGGGGAATTTCCACCGGAACGTGCGACATCGTTGGATGAATTGAACCTATTCGATGGGATAATTATGTGATTTAAAATAGAATAATCAGCACAGAAACCAATTAGTTGGGGTGAGTCACTGCGAATGGAACCATTAGGGATGGTTTGCATTTTGCTACCACACATCATTATTAGCGACAGCAAAAAAGTCCATTTAAAATCCTCATGGTGTCCGGTAATGAATCATTTATGAACTAGGAATACATTTTCACAATAATTAATCACTAATTCTCATAACGATTTCGATACTGTGTGGGTATTTCAGGTCAGGTAACTTTAATTATCTGCGATTCGAAATGATTTTCACTGACAGAGGGAAATGCCTCCTTCAATCATGCCATTCTGAGGAAACGCATTGTACTTGGTAAAAAAGTTTCTTCACCATTTCACAATGGTGTTCCGGTGAAAAGAAAAATTCAATCGAGCAATTTTTCGCAGCTGGTTCCTGGCGTATAAAATGATTATAGAGTTAGAGTGAAGAAATATGATAAATTGTTTTTGGACCGACACCTCACAGAACGTGGGAATATTTCATGAACACGCTTTGCTCTGATCAATATTTTCTTCTCTTTTTTTCACCACCCAGCTCTTTGTTTTAGTTTTCCCTCGCCGGCACCGTCGGTGTCCGCGATTCGAGTTAATGAATGAAGTTGCCGGTTTGGGTTGCGTTTTCCAACAATAGGAGCATTCCGTGCCACTTATCATCGTGTACGGATCCAGTGGGATGGAAATGGGGTTTGCTGGCAGCGGTCGTAACTAGTTCGTTTTTTTTTCATGATATTTCCAACGGACGAGTGAATTCAGCTCCCATAGCAGCCGCTCGGTTGGTGATGGGTCTTTGTTTTCTTTTTCAAGTGACAGTAACCGTTGTGGTTTCGGATTGCCACTGAAAGTTTCCTACGACTTGCTCTGATTGTTGCATTGTGCTAGCACAGAATAAAAATGAAACCGCTTACCAGAAAAGTATCCTGACGGCGGTGTACCACCACAATGGGACTAACTTTCCCCGAACTGATGACACGATAGGAGAATCTTCGTTTACTGGGACCCAAGTTATTGCTTTCGTTAAATTTATTACGTGGTTTAAATCGCTCTGAATCCGAAAATGTTTGGAATATCGAGTAACTGCGGAGTGATTTTCGTTACGGAACTAAAGCTTAATATAAACTTTTCTGGCTACTGCTTTGAAAATTCCAACCATTTCCGTCCAAAATACTGATTGCATGAAAAATTAAAACTTCATTCGATTGTTTGTGTTTGGAGGTCTGCAAACCATTCCAATTCCTCCACGTACAGACCATAATCAGTTTTTTGGTTTAAAAATTAGTTGTTTCCCTGATTTTTGCTAATAATTTAACACAATTTTTAAGTTCCAATAATTTTGAATTTTAATTTGTAATGTTCAATCTCCTAAGCAAATTTGGAAAGAATTCATAGCTTTTACCAGAGTAGGTCCAACATTCCAGAACGTAGCTCACCTCAATTTCCAAAGATGACCGATTTCATAAAATTATATTAAAAGCGGAGGTCTTCTATTCCCATAGATGGTTGAAAATTTTATCCAAATTCAATGTTTCGGTTCCAGTATTATAAGATAAGAAATGAAAACTACAAGTTTATGAGTTTATTTCGTTCTGGGATTAAGGTCATTTCGCCGAAAGCCGTTTCGCCGAATCCTGAAATTGTCTTAAAATCGTAATTAGAATTGATTTAAAAAAAGACAAATGAAAGATGATAGCGTTACCGCCCGTCTTGTTGACCTAAAATTGTACTTCTTGAAAAAAGATTGATTCTTGTACTCTTGAATAAAGATTGATTCATGAACCTCAGAATGGAGTTCCCCAGAAAACTTGTTGACTATTAGCTACTAAGCACTAAATCAATTGCATAGGTGTACCAGGCAAATGTATGTGGTATTTTCCGTTTATTAAATGAAAATGAAAAAATATCTAATGCGGCTACGCCACATCGTTTTGGTTCATATATTGTCCGACCTCGCTATCGCTCGTTCGGACCTAACTAAAGCAAAGAAACCTAGCTCTGAGTAGACCGGGCAAATGAGGCGGTTACAGGTTTGTATGCAAGAGGCCTTGGTTTCGGTTATGTGGCTGCGTCACATCAGTTATACAGGAGATATTACCCTTTCGGCAAAATGACTGTTTCGGCGAAATGACCCTTTCGGCGAAATGACTTTCGGCGAAATGGCATTAGACGAAACGATTTTCGGTGAAATGACCCGTTCCCTTCGTTCTGTACACGCGAACCTCCTTTTACGAGCTAAACACGGGGTCATAAATAGCATCAGTTCGTAACTAAAGTTAACGTTTTTGCCTTTCTCATATAGAAAGGTTATGCAATCACTTGAAAAACCGACTAGTGAAAATTGGCCCGGAGGGGCAACTAAACAAACCGATTCCGGCTATCCTGGTTCCCGGTATCCGGTTCCGGAAGTACCGGAAATAGTGGTCATACATACCAAAATGGATCTCACTCACTTTTCTCAGCGATGGTTTGACCGATTTCCACAAACTTAGATTCAAATGAAAGGTCTCGTGGTCCCATACGGAATTCCTGAATTTCATCCGGATCCGACTTCCGGTTCCGGAGTTATAGGGTAAAGTGTGTTACATATTGTACACCGTCACCTAAAATATTTTCGGATGTAACAAACATTTAAATCGTAATCTAGAGTGCGTACTAGAAAAGTTTTTACGTCATTTTAGTTGGTGGCCGTAAGAACCGACTTTGATTATACCGGTTCTCGGGTTCCGGTGCCGGAAGTGCATATAATAGTGAACCCACTTCGTTTTCTTAAGAATGACTTACTCAATCGAAGCACTGTTTTATTCTGTATGAGAAATTCTGAATAGAATGCCACAATATTATATACATGAGAAAGGCATCATTACACCACTAGGTGGATTAAAACAGGTTTTTTTTTGGAATTTAGTCTGCCAAAAAATGTTAACTTTATTTGAGATTTTCTTCGTGAAAACTGTGTTTTGCAATAAACGTTGTAAAACAAAATCATATGAATGTTTTTCTAACGAATATCAATAGTAGGTGCTGAGAAATTATGTTTGAGATTGTCTCAAAATCTAAGATGGCGACTTCCGCTTCATTGATATACTTTGAAAATCTGTACAATATGTAGGGTAAAGTGAGAAGAGATGCCACACTTTTCTTTAAATTAAGATCAAATGAACAGTAAGTAACAAACCGTAACTGTGAATAGTGGAAAATTACCAATTTCATGAATATTTTTTCACAAACGATGGTCAAAACAGGATATAAGAGCGGTAAAAATCAACATGTTTTGTCGGTTACGTCACTTATACCATCATATCTCCGGAAACAAAAGTCGCAGTCATTCGATCTTCGAACTTGATCAATGGCTCAATAGTAGCTTTCAAACGAGTCTAAGCTTGTTAAAATCGGTTCAGCCATCTCCGAGATTGCGCGATAAAAGAATAACGCGTTTTGTCGATTTCGTCACTTATACCATCATATCTCCGGAACTAGAAGTCACATCCATTTGATCTTCGAACTTGATCAATGGCCTAACAATAGCTTTCAAACAACACATTTTGTTGGTTTCGTCACTTATTCCATTATATCTCTGGAACCAGAAGTCACAGCCTTCGAACTTGATTAATGGCCCTATAATAGCTTTCAAACGAGCCTAAGTTTGTTAAAACCGGTTCAGCCATCTCTGAGGAAATCGAGTGGTAAAAATATCTTCGAAAAGGGCACACACACAGACATTTTCCGATCTCATCGAACTGAGTCGAATAATATATAACACTATGGGTCTCCGAGGCTCCGTTCGAAAGTCGGTTTTTTTTAGCAATTATAATACCTTTCTATAAAGAAAGACAAAAAATATTTATGGCGATACGAAATTCGACGGGTCAGCTAGTTATTTATCATTTTTATTATTTTACGTTTCGTCTTTGACTCATCAGTGCAGAGCAGTTCAAATTGAACTGCTTAGTGCTAAACTCGGCAGTTCAATTTGAACCGCTAAGCAGACGTAAAGTATCTGCTACTTACAGAACACTTTTTGTTTTGCAACGGAGTGCAATGTCTTTTCTGACGTGCCGAACGGTAAATTAGTTATTTATATAAATACCGATTCACGACGACACCTAGCTCCGTGATATAGTAATGCTATTTTTGATTTTAATTACAGAGGTTCTAATCTTAATGTCGTTCTCCTCTTCGGGCCAGAAAAATTTCCTGACCCTATGTGCGAGGTTGGGAATCGAACCCAGGCGGGATGCATGAAAGGCATCGATTAACCCATCACGCTATACCCTTTCCCTTTTTAATGCTGTAATATTTCTGTTTAGAAGTGACATACGTTAGGTACAGTTCAAATTCTCAGTACGGCAACCATCCGAATCCCCAATCGTTATCTGAAATCTTAGTTTTAAAATTTATACTTTTTCTACGATTTTGTTCGATCTCTAGGCAGCCGGTTACCGAGAGAGAAACATGTAGTTATTTTAATTGAAGGTCAATTAGTCCTAAACTGTGGTGCTATGGTAATGTAAAAATAGTTACGATAGTTAGCTTTTCTACCTTTTTTTATATATATAAAAAATAGGTATAGAATTCGCTCGAACTTTAGAAAAAATTTTCCGAGGGCCGAATGTCATATACCAACCAATTCAGCTCGACGAACTGAGCAAATGTCCGTGCGTGTGTGTGTATGTGTGTGTGTGTCTGTATGTGTGTTGTCAACAAAGAGGTCGAGATCTCAGTGATGGCTGAACCGATTTTGATCAAACTAGTCGCAAAAGACAGGTCTCCCCGTCACCCAGAATGCTATTGAATGGTTTTGAGATCGGATGCTTACTTTTTGAGTTATACGAAGTTTTATGTTAAAATTTTCAGTTTTTTGACAATGACTGTCACAAATGACCTTGAAAACAAAATATGTTTCTAGACTTCAATTTCGCTCGAAAATAGCTATCCAACAAGCCATAGATTGTTGAAATCGGTCCAGTTTTAACGGAGATATCGACATTTTTGTGTAAGCGATTTTCCCCCTTATTCCAGCAGTAGGAGTTTTGAGCGCTGTATGACAAAGCAATGCTTGGGAGCTACGTGAAACATGATTTTTAATACTGTTACATCCAATTGTTTCTAAGTACCAAAAAGACTGTGTTTAGCATCCTTTTTCATGACATTTTGTCTCGGACCAATTTTAGTACGGTTCGTTTTTGGCAACATAATCGTTCGAATATGAGATATGTAAACCAGATGATGGCAGAATTTTCGAGTTGAAAGCAATTCCATAATTATATTGATTTAAACTACTTACAGCAATAAATGCTGGAAGAACATAACACTCATATACCATTCGAATCAGTTCGTCGAGATAAGCAAATACATGTGTGACAAATAATTTCACTCAATTTTCTCGGAAATGACTCAACTGTGTTCTACAAACTCAGATTCATACAAAAAGTCGTATGCTCCCAAACAGGGTTCTTGAATTATGTTTGGATCCGACTTCTGGTTCCGGAACTACAGGATGATATGGAAATCTAAGAATCATCTAAGATTCAAAGGAAATGTTGTATGATCCTATCACACATCTTGCTTTTCAGTCAGATGTTCCGGTTTAGGGTACTCGAGGTGATTAATATAAAAATGAGTTTTCACATAAATTAATC
Organism: Malaya genurostris; assembly: GCF_030247185.1. Classification (NCBI taxonomy): domain Eukaryota; kingdom Metazoa; phylum Arthropoda; class Insecta; order Diptera; family Culicidae; genus Malaya; species Malaya genurostris. Next base: position 266,099,889 of record NC_080571.1, read on the forward strand.
AGGTTTATCGGGTTTGCAGATTTGAATAGTTCAGTTCAGATTTAATTTGCACTACGATTTTTCAAAGATGTCTACACTGATTTTCAAACATTTTGAAACAAATGTATACTATACAGCTCCCCAGGTGAATTTATCTGACTTCGACTACACCGAGTTTCGAATTCTGGTTCCATTATCGAATCGTTTATCAAAGCTCAATCGTTTTCTCAAAAAAGCCAAATCGACAAAGACAAAATTATCAACTGTAGCTTGATACGCTCAACTCTAGAGTATGCATCATTTTTAACTTCGAGACATTCAACACCTTGAATTAATCCAACGCAAATTCGTCCGTTTTTAACTTTGTCGTCTTTCGTGGACCTTCCGAGCTACGAAGATCGTTGCAAGCTGATTGACCTAGATTTGCTCTCTGTTCGACGTGACGTCTGTAAGGCCATTTTTGTCACTGATTTCGTATAGACTGTTCAGATCTTCTACAATTGTTACACTTAGATAGTCATCGCCGTACTCTTCGTTTCCAACCATTTTTAGAATACTCTCATCTAGAACTAACTACGGTTATTACGAACCTTTAATAATTGCTCCAATGTATTTGACCTTCATCATTCTCGTAATGCTCTAAAAAAGCTGTTTCTCAGTTATCTGTCTCGATAGGTTCTAGTAACTACTAGAATACTATATGTAGTATTAGTTTTCTCTCATCATTGTATAATTTCTAAGTTTTAGTTTTAAGTTATTATGTATTTTATATTGTTTGGATCATTCTAATCTGTTGATTCAAAAGATGAGGAGGTTTTATGCCTGTTGGAGAGAAAGTTTTAACTAAACTAGCTCCACTGTGATTTTCCCTGCTCCACAATTACAGAACGATTAATTTTTAAAATTCAAACGGATATAGAAGATGATAATCTCGAAAAGCTTTGAAGTTGGACTCAAAACTATTGCAATTTGTTCATCATGTGGCCATACAAATCGGTTTGGGTTATACTGGTTCCTGAATACCGGCTCTGGAAGTACCTTAAATAATCGTAAACTCATTGTACTGTAAACCGATTGTCACACTTTTAGATTCAAATTCGATCCGATTTGCAGTTTCGCCATTACAGAGCAATGAGTGATTAAAATCTCAAATTGCCGCTTAGAACGACGGTCATTAAAATAATGAAATGAGAACTAAAACACCGAAGAATATTCATGCAAAAACACATGCGGTTTGATAAAAAAAAAGGTATCATCTCACTGCTAGGTGGATTAAGCACGTTTTTCAAATTAATATTTGATTAATTTTGCGATTTTTTCTGATCTGTAGTTCCTACACAAATTTTGTTTTTGTATTGTACTGATCTCCTATCTCATATCTAGCTATTTCAACTAAAAATATCTAAGACAACCAAGACGTCTGAATCAAGACGAAATCAGATTTGATCACTCGAAGCATCAGGGACCTATTCAGAATATATGATTCGTTTTTCTCCCCATCAGATTTCTAGTTGGTCATACAGGACCTTATTATCAGTATCACTTCACGGTGGAAATCAAGTGAAGTGAATGTATTTAGGTTATTATTACGGAAGTCGCTTCATAGCAAAAGGAAATACTTGGATGAGCTTGATGTTATTATGAACATCACGCCGCTAACATTTTGTTGGAAAAAAGACTGTGCTTGATACTGGTACTAGAGAAAATCAAGTGAAGTGATATGTAAGTGAAGTGAGAGTGAAAGTGGAAGTGAGAATGATAAAAAAGGCCACAAACACTAAACAAAGCAGTAAATAGTATATTTAGTAAGAAAATATGTGTGCTACATCAATAAAATTACGCATATTGTTCTAGTGGAAAAATTTGATTACTGACGAATCGCCATATTCAAGAAAATGAGACAATGGACGCGGACAAATGGGGCTAACCACTATCTAAACAATATCACTGAAGTACGATGTAATTAACATCCGAAATCCATATTACATCTGTTATATGTCATATATGGACATATGTAAAATTAATGGAATTCAATGATATTTCGAATCAGTTTTCTCATTTTACAAACCATCGATAATTCGAGTTACAATTAGTTAGAACATGCATTCAGCAATTCCATGAGAAACTGATATGCGATCTTTCCGAATTTCTTAATACTTAAAAGAATCGTTCTCAATGGAAAAATGTTAAAACCGTATTTTTTTTTATTTTGTCATTAGTGTGGCAAAATCCTTTTTAGGGTGGGTCAAAAACTCGATTATCTTCGATTTTCTTCAATAAATACATTATATTTTAAATCATAACTTTTGAACTATTTGGCCGATTCTGTTAATCTTTGATTATGTTATCAATAAATGCCTGTAGTTTTCAGAAAAAATAGCGAATATTGTATGGTTGAAGTTTTGTGTTTGAAAAAGTAAATTGTATAACTTTTTATCGGTTTTTGTGGTTTTCGACCAATCATTTTATTTTATTTTTTCTGAAAGCTGAAACATTTTTATATAACAGATCCAAAAAATGGTGAGGTATGTTTTTTTTGTTATTTAGTTGTAATTTTCTGAAAATTTCAAGTTTTCGTACTTTCCGTGTTTTTTGGATTTTCTTTAAAAAAGATGTTTTTGATAAATTTATAACTTTTGAACCAATCTCTATCGATTCCACTAATTTTTGGATATGTTATGTAGAAATATTACAGCTTTCAAACAAAAAAATATAATTACATAGTGCCCATTGGTCTACCTACCATGAAAACCGTTAAAAGGGTCTACAAATGATGGTCTAAAACACAGAACACCAACTTTGTGATATTCACATATTTTGTACAAAAAACATTTCTTGACAAATACCCACAAATTAGCAAAATTGATCGAGTGATTCAATGCTATAAATTAAACGACATCTTTTTTAAAGAAAATCTAAAAAAAACACTTGAAATTTTCTAAAAATTATAACTTAAAACCAAAAATACATACATCGTCATCTCTTGGAAATGTTATGTAAAAGTATTGCAGCTTACAGAAAAAAAATTTAAAATGACATAATGTCCATTTGTCGCAAACCATGAAAACCGTTAAAAAGATATACAATTGACTTCTTTAAACACAAAACTGCAACTTAACAATATTTGAATATTTTTCATAAAAACTATATGAATTTGTTGACAACCTAGCCAATAATTAGCAGAATCGGCTGAGTGGTTCAAAAGTTGTAATGAAAAAATAATGTAAAGCTTGCTTCATTTAGAATTGCTACAAACTTTTGCTCATATTGTGGCGCTTCTGGTGGACGGATTTGGAAGTTATTGGCGCCCACGTGTCGGGAATTTTGTCAGCTTCACGTATGATTTTTGACAATCCGCAAATCGACTGTACTTTGTAAACAATCAACATGGAAGCCGAAAGAAGAGAAAAAATTGTGCACAGTTATTTGGAAAATCCATTGAGGTCTGCATCTAGGCTAGCTAAACAGCTGAAATTGCCCAGAAATACCGTATGTCGCGTTATCAAACGCTATAACGAAACATTGACAACGATTCGGAAGCCTCAAGCCAATCGTCGGAGTGGAACTGTCGACCGATTGACCGATGATTTGGCCAGGTGCTGCCCATAGTACCGTGATGAGAACTCGACTCCGGGAAGGAATCAAGTCGTATCGAGCTAGCAAACAGCCAAATCGTACCAGAAAACCGAATAGTGTGGTCAAAATTCGTGCTCGGAAGCTTATATGACCAGGTGCTGACCAAATTCGACGGGCTGTCTTCTGATGGACGATGAAACCTATGTCAAGGCTGACTTCGGGCAAATCCCAGGTCAAAAATTTTACTTGCCAACGGCTCGGGGGGATGTTCTAGCCAAATTTAAATTTGTTTTTGCCGACAAACTTGCAAGAAAATTTATGATTTGGCAGGGCGTTTGCAGCTGTGGCAAAAGAAAACGAAAGTTTTCGTTTAAATAAGAAAATTACATCGGAACTATACACTCGGAAGAGTGTCTCCAAAAACGAATTTTGCCGTTCATTCGATCCCACGACCATCCCGTAATGTTTTGGCCAGATTTGGCAAGCTGTCATTACAGCAAAGTCGTTCAAAAATGGTATGCAGAGAAAAGGGTCCACCTTAACCCACCTAACTGCCCCCAGTTCTGCCTTATTGAGAAATACTGGGCATTCCTGAAGAGGAAACTCAAAGCAAAGGGAAAGGTTGTCAAAGACATCAATCAGATGATGACCTGGTGGAATAAGATAGCTATAACGATGGATGAAGAAGGTGTGCGCCGCCTAATGAGCCGTGTTACATGAAAAATTCGAGAATTCCTTCGAAACCGTGACGAATAATTTTGTCCTTATTTTTTCATAAAAGTATGAAGAAAACGCTCATTTGTATAAAAAAAGATCTTGAATTCAATAATAAATAACTGAAATACAGGCAATTGTCTTTGTTTCAATTCTATGTGAAGCAAACTTTATTTGTGAAGAAAATCGAAAATTATCAATTTTAGATCCACCCTGACAAGGAAATGGTCACCCGAATGACAAAATAAAATAAATACGAGTCAAATATTTTGCCATGGAGAAACACTTCAAAATGTTATGAGATTCTGAGGGATCGGTTATCAGTTTCTCATGGATGTACTGCATTAGAAAATTAAATTTAAGTTAGTAAAATAAGCGTGTGAAATAATAAAAACTAGAAACAACTAAGCGGAACACTTTCAATGAAAGCACCATATAGGAATAAGCGATGAGGAACCCGTATGAATTGAGCTCATCACAACCTATAATTTCGAAGAAGTAGCATGAAAGAAGAACGATACTTCTTCCAGGCTAGACTGTTCTTGAAATTGCTAAGGAATAGAAATATAACGGGCGCAACTAAAATTTTGGAATTTCATTCTCAAGCTGTCAAAAAAAGACAAACATACTTGGAGAAGATCTGTTTTATTGAAATTAAAGATACATTGTTTTTTGTTGAAAAAAATTAGTGAACATTTGAAAACGGTCCGTAATCGAATGTCCGGCGAAGCTTCCGTTTGATGTCGGAACAGGAGCGTTGTACGGCCTTCATGTCAACTTTGCGAATGCATCTCTTGATTCTACCAATCAACTGTTAGCAATTCGTGGCTCAAAACCCCGAAGAAATCTTCGATTAGGCGACACTGAGGTAGATTTATCGGGTTGTGGTTTTTGGGTACAAATGGAATCGAATGGGTATTCAGGAACGATTGTGTTTTTTTTTTGGCGCAATGCGATGACGCTTTATCCGGCCAAAACACGTATTGTCCATCAGCATGATGTTTTTGAAGAAACGGGATCATTGCCAACCCAGATGGCTTGAACCATGGCTTAGAAATGCCTTTCTCGGAAATGACAATGTACAGCATCACTTTCTGTTCAAACTTATGTTTAAACAAATATTTTATGTTCGGATGTACAGTGGAACTATCCGTTGAAAAAGGAAGAAAAAGGAGAAAGAGAGCTAACACATACACACTCTTAGTTCTTTCTGAGCTCGTTTGTTGTTGAGCATACAGGCCTCGAAAAAATTCCAAAATTTTAGTTGCCACCCGTCAGAAGAAACAGAAACACTTTGTGAAAAAGTGTTCAGGTGATTGAGTGTTTTTTTTTTTGCCGTCGGATTTCACACAGCTTCTAGGCTGATCCTGTTCGGGGAAAAATAGACGGTACTATCAATCTCCCATAGGACCCAAGTCTCCATTACTGAAACTTCCTCTCAATTTTATTTGCTGGAAAATCCAACTGACTTCGGGAATATCGGTTTTTAGTTCACGGTTCCGTAAATACCGGAAAAAGTGGCTAAAAGCTCCGAAAATGGAATTTATTTCATTCTTGTTTTTTTTTAAGAATCCCTTAGTAGTATTTCTGAAAATATGAGCAATATGTAAAAAAAATCATCTAACCACTAGGTGGATTAAAACAGGAATTTTAAGCGGCAAGATACAATTTTTGAATGATGTTGCTAGCAAATAAATTCCACGTCTTGGTTTTTTAAATTTATTTTTCATTTTTTGTTTGGGTTCCCATGCAAGCGCCGGAAGTCATTTCCCACCCGTACGCTGTTTAATCTCCCACAACAAAAGCTTGAGCTATGATTGCATCATCACAAGAGCACTAATCGATTTCGGCCTCGACTCAGCATCAATCTATCGTACTCACATGAATGCAAGCGCGTGTCTTGCCACCTGCCCACCCACCCGGGAGCACCGAAGTAGCTTTTTCCGGCGGTTTGCAAATTTATTATTGGTTGATTTTACCCGTTTATTGTGTGGCTGGCGGTCACCGCCGTTTCACGTTCCCGGAACCGACGGTTCGTGCACCGAATCCGTAGTAATATGGAAGCAGTGGCCGAAAATATGAAACACCCCTCCAGGGACGGGCTGCCTGAGTCGATGGCACGATCAGCTCTGGTCACAACAACTCCAAAAAAAACGGAGCGTTTTCATTCACTTCTGCCGAGCCGAGCAAACCTTAGCGTGAGTTTTTGGGCCGCATGATGTAGTGTTCCGAATAAAGCTTCGAATTTTCGTCGTACTAGAAGAAGCGGGTTGGGGGACAAACGGAGGATTTACCATGCCAGGTTAGCAAAATATGCCGAGTGCCGGGAGAAAAAAAATATTTTCGCAACGTGATACGAAACGCCGCCGCTCGTTCTGGGCTGGCTCGTTCTGAGCTTCCAGTGAGAGCGAATGGTTGGAGTTTTATACTGTGGTCGCAATTATACAGCCAGTCTGCAGCATTGACTGCTGATCAAATGAATGGATGAAGGGATTAAAGAAAATTTATGGAGACAGGCCAAAGCGGCGTGCTACCATTCAACGCGGAGCAATGGCAAAAACACCATTTACATTTTTCCGCAACATTTTTGCTTCAAAAAGAGAAAAAGAAAGATACAAATTCTTTTCAACAGGTCCACAACTAAACCGACCAACCATTTTACGTGTACTAAAATGGCACAATAAATTCCGTTATAGCAACTCATTTGGAGCTTTATCATTATTACACAGTGGAAACATAAATCCACTTGAAATTGTCTTCTTGGAATCCCTTTTCCGTCAGTGTCTTACCTTTGAGTTTTGGAAAAAAAATTATCAGGATTTCTTTTTTCTACTTCCGAACATTTACTCAAAAAAAAGAATCCGACGGTTGTTTTAAAGCTATGAAGATTATCATTTCGACAGTCTGATTTCATCGGAGCCCTGACGGACATTCTTGTAATGTTCTCCTAGCGCTTTCGTAGCCTGATATTCTATCAGTTGTTTAACATTACTACAAATTGCCTTTAAGCACTGTACAACTGCAGTCACTGCCAGAAGACATATTCGCTTTAGTTTCACTCGAATGAAATATTTCGAACAAACGAATGCATCAAGTTCCATCGCATCGGGGAATTTCCGGAACTGTAGACTGGAGCATGTACTGAATTGGATTGCATTTAATTGAGCGTGTTATTTATAATGTTTCAACCTACTAAATGAAATGGTAAAATTAATCAGCATAATTCTTGTTGTTTTTTTTTTTAATTTTTATTAAACTCTTCATCGACGTTATGTTTTTCAGTGCTGATGTTTATGTTTTCCATACTCAATGGAGACTTAGCAATCACAAGATCTAATTAGAACTTTATCAATAGGACCTGAGAGTCATATACCAAACGATTCAACTCGACGAACTGAGCAACTGTCCGTGTGTGTATTTGTGTGTCTGTATGTGTGCTGTCAAAAAAGAGGTCAGAGATGACTGGACCGATTTTGATCAAAAAGTCAAAGCCTTGGTATTACATTCCTGTAGTGGAATTGAATTGACCTTCTGTTTGAACAGACTTCGCAGCCGATTCAGAGTGTACAGAACCAATGCATGGCTAGTGCTACGATTCTACTGACACTACGAATCCTTCCAGGTCGAGGCTCGAACATACGACAATCAATTTTGATCAAACTAGTCGCAAATTAAAGGTCTCCCCGTCACCCTGAACGCTGTTGAGTGGTTTTGAAATTGGATGTTTACTTTTTGAGTTATGCGAAATTTAATATCACAATTTGCAGATTTTAGGCAATCTCTGTAACAATTTACCATTTAACCAAACAGAATATGGTTTTAGATTTAGATTCCGCACGGAAACAGCTATCCAACAAGCCATAGATTGTTAAGAGCTGTCTATTTTTAACGTAGATATCGATATTTTTATGTAAAAGCAATTCCAGAAACGCTTAGCGGATCATCAGACTCGACCTTCTCCGATTTGGATGAAACTTTGCACATGGCTTCATAAGTTTTGAACCGATGGATAGGTCAATCCGACTCACGACTGATTTTTAAAAAGGGTGTATGTATTTTTGCATTTCACAAAAATTTCCTATTTCAAATCGTTGTAACTCGGAAAACGTTAATTGTAAAAAAATGGCGGTCAGGAAGAAGTTGTAGGGAATTGGTTGGGAACTCAAAAAAAAAATATACACAGAAAAAAATTTTGGATTTTTTTCTAAATACTTACAAAATAGTCCGAAAAAGTAAAATAAAAAAAATCAGGGTTTCGATTTTTTTTGATAATTGTTATTCTAAAGCTCTTATTAGAACCTACAGATTGATGACTATCCCATCCGTGCCTTTTGAAAAATGAAGCAGTTACAGCTAAAACAATTTACAGATATATTCGAAATTTTAAGTTTTCGTTGAAAGATAATCATTTGAACAGTAGAACTAACGTAACTACGTCAAAACAAATAAACACATGTAGAATCAAAGAGGTGTGCCAGTTGACTAGCTACTGTTTACAACCAAGGTACGTACCGGAGAATTGCTTACCTAAATTCTACCTGTTTCACATATAAACAGCTATGCATCGTAGAATAGATATCAGTTTATAACAAATCCCTTTCGAAAAAGTTACAATTCTACAATATGGTTTTTGGTGTTGTAAAACTTTTCCTGGTTTTGTGTGTTCCGGAAAATTAGAAGCTGAAAGGTGCAAGGTTAAATTAAATACCACGTTAAGCATTTGCGATCGCTGTCGTAGGCGGGCTTATAAGGAAAGTCATACGATCGTGATGTAATAATTGTAGATATAGCAAGCAAATAAACAATTCATGGAAATATAAAAAATGGTGTTATAATTAAATATCCAAGTATCTCAAGAACAGCTAATTTTAGAAGAAAGGATATCATGAACAAATCTATTGCCTTTAACCTGTAGAATAATATTCTACTGTTTAAATGATTATCTTTCAACGAGAACTTAAAAATTTCGAATATATCTGTAAATTGTTTTAGCTGTAACATCTTCATTTTGCAAAAATACATACGCCGTTTTTAAAAATCAGTCGTGAGTCTGATTGACCACTCCATCGGTTCAAAACTTATGGTTTGCCATACTGAAGCCATGTGCAAAGTTTCATCCAAATCGTAGAAGGTTGATTCTGATTTTGTCACTTTTTCATCTACTCATTCCTGGAATTGCTTGTAAGCGACTTTTCCTTCCATTACAGTAGTAGGAATTTTACGTGCTTGTTGATAAAGCGATGTTTCGGAACAAAGTGAAACACGATTTTCAATGCTGTTTTATGCTATTGTTTCTTAACACCTAAATAACTATGCACAGCACCCTTTTTCGTGACGTTTTAGGAGGGTTTGTTTTTGGCAACATAATCGTTCGAACATGACATATGTATTTGAAAGATGGCAACATTTTCTAATTCGAAACAATTTTATATTTATATTAATTTATACTGCTTGCAACAATAATTGCTGGTAGAATAAAACTTCTTACATCCTTATACCATTCGAAGAATGGTACCGGAACTACAGGATGATGTCTTAAGATACAATGCCAGGAGATACAGGGTGATTAGTGTAAAAATTTCACATAAATTTATCGGATTTATCGGGTTCACAGATTTTGAAGGTACCCATAAATTTTATATGGAATGCACTGCGATTTCTCTAATATGGCAACACTGATTTTCAAAAATTTTTAATCTAATGAAATGATTAACAATTCATTAGACGAATTTATCAGACATCGGCTACACTGATTTCCGAATTCCGTTTCCGAATGTATCGGGAATAGAGAAGCTAAAAGGAAAAAGGAATATAATAATCGAAAGTTTAAATTAATATAAACTTTTGGTCTTATACAAAATTGCTGTATTTTATCCGATTCCGACTTCCAATTTTGAAATTACAGGGTGATGTATTTTTAAAATTCAATCCGTCGTTTTACAAGTGTTGGACTAACATCCCTTCCCATCCCTTAGACGATTTGCATTCGGCGTCGGTACTGACCAATGCACTATGGTCCGAAACGAGGAATTAGCGTGACAAAAATATATTGTTACCATTAAATATTAGTTTTTTGTAGTTGATGTCTTCACAAAAGTTGTTTGCGATCATATGGCGCTCCTTTTGATGAAAAAAGTTACTAGAGTGGTCCTTATTTAGATTGAAATCTGAAATCTAACTTTTTAATGGAACTCAAAAATGATTTTGTTGAACAAAAAAGTAATAGGAAATTATATGCTGAGCAACTTTGCTGAAAAAAGCACTTCTCTAGCTTTTCATTTGATCGATTTACATCAATTTTCCCGAGTAAAAGTAGGGTGGCTCCTGAAAATCACTTTTTTTATTCTAACTTTCTTGTGAAACGTTCTATTGTTATGTTGTAGTTGTCTTCAGAAGAGTTGTTGAACTAATTATTGCGCACAATTGTGCTGAAACAAGCTTTTTCATATGAGCTACCAGTGAAAAGTTATGATTAAAAGTGATTTTTCAGGAGTCACCCTACTTTTACTCGGGAAAATTTATGTAACTCGATCAAATGAAAAGTTAGGTGCTTTTTTTTCAGCAAAATTGCTCAGCATAAACTTTCCTACAACTTTATTGCACAACAAAATTATTTTTGAGTTTATTTAAGAAAGTTAGATTTCAGATTTCAATCTAAATAAGGACCACCTCAGTAACTTTTTTCATCGAAACGAGTGCCATTTGTTTACAAACAACTTTCGTGAAGACGCCAACTACAAAAAAACTAATATTTAATAGTGAAAATATTTTTGTCACGCTAATTCCCCGTTTTGGACCACTGTGCAATGAATTCAGCCGTTACCATTGAAGGATGATTTACCAGTCCCAGGTTTGATCATCTATAAATTCCCTGTACAGTTTCAGCTAATCCCGATCAGTAAAGGAATAGAAACTAGGGGTGGTCACTCAAGCTCAAGCTCAAATACTGTCACAATATACGTTAAAAACTGAAAATTTAGATACCTTATCGTAATACCAATCAAACAAGTCGTAGATTGAAAGAATCCGTCAACAATTGACGGAGATATTGATGTTATGAATAAAGCATGATGAAATGACGCTTGGAATCAAAATTAGACACAATTTTCTATATAATCATTTCTGTGCGATTGAAATATTGAATACAGTACACTTCAGCATAGTATTTCGGCTCGATTTGTTTTTAGCAGGGTGAGCAATTCCAGGAATGAGTAGCAGGGCTTGTGTAGTGAATCCTCAAACGAACGAAGCAACAAAAAACATCTGCTGTGAACACTTTGCTTGACATAGCTGAATAAGAGACCTATATTAGAGGGAAACTGGATGCGTGAGAGTATATGCTACTGAGCAGACCAATTCCCCTTGCCAAGTAAATTGTCTGTGCTTTCAATCTCAGTTAACACATGAACTAAGCAATCCATGACAATGTAATGAAATGAGGGATTCGCTCTCGTTAGTATTGTACGAGAAAGAAGACCTTGCTTCACGGCGTGCTACAAGACGCGAAGCAGTCATATAGACAATGTTTACGGTTTATTTTTAAAGTGTAGGTTTACAGAAATAATTTTTAACATAATGTTCGCATTCCAAGACCAAATTTAATCACATTTCAAACATACTTTAAACATTTAATAGCAGAAATTTTGCATTTGAGCCCATTTTCAGAACGATCAATTTGTTTCTTGGCAGTTTACACTGTGTACATATTCTAGAAACATTAAAAACAATGTTCTTTAAATTAATATTCATCGGAACTAAAAGTTATGAATCTAGTTTCCTCATAGGCATCTACAATATGAGAACCATTCATCAAATTCTAACCTCATGAAGCATAGGTCTCAGCAAGCGGGCATATTCATGAATAAATGAATGAACGAAGCAGCTCTCCTTGCTTGGGTTGCGCTGACATACGAATGTGTGTGAATAGCACAGATGGTGAAACACTTTTGTTCATATTCGTTGCTTCAATTTGCAAGCCCTGATAGTAGACGAAAAAGTGACAAAATCAGAATCGACCTTCTCCGATTTGGATGAAACTTTGCACATGGCTTCAGTATGGCAAACTATTGGATGTTTTGAATCGATGGAGAGGTCAATCCACCTCACGACTGATTTTCAAAAATGGCACTTGTTTTTTTTGCATTTCACAAAAATTGACTTTTTCAAATCGTTGTAACTCGGAAACCGTTAATTGTACAAAAATGGCTTTCAGGAAGAAGTTGTAGGGAATCGATTGGGCACTCTAAAAATAATATACACTAAAATTTTTTTTTGATTTCTTTCTCAATAAATACAAAATAATCCGAAAAAGTAAATAAAAAAAAGCATGGTTTTAACATTTTTTTGATAATTTTTATTTTGAAGCTGTTATTAAAACCTACAGATTGATGGGTATCCAATCCGTGCCTTTTGAAAAATGAAGAAGTTACAGCTACAACAGTTTACGGGTCTCGTTGTAATTCGGAAACCGTTCATCGTATAAAAATGGCGTCCAGGAAGAAGCAGTAGGGAATCATTAGGACACTCTAAAAAAATATACGCTGAAAAAAATTAAACTAAAAAAAAAATTAGGGTTTTGATTTTTTTGATAATTTTTTATTTTAAAGCTCTTATTAAAACCTACAGATTGATGGCTATCCCAACCGTGCCTTTTGAAAAATGAATAAGTTACAGTTAAAACAATTTACAGATATTTTCGAAATTCCAAGTTCTCGTTGAAAGATAATCATTTAAACAGTAGAATATTATTCTACAGGTTAAAAGCAATAGATTTGTTCATGATATCCTTTCTTTTAAAAGTTTGTGTTTGTGTTTGCTTGCTATATCTACAATTATTATATGTACAAGAATAATTCTTAATTATATTTAAGGTTTTATTTATGTTTGACGGAGCTGCCTGACAGTACAAAAACAGAAAGTCTTTGTAAATTTAAATCAATGTATAACATTGATGCTGAGTGGCATTTTTATTGCAACTTCTCATGGTAAAAGACCAAGTGATGCACTCGTGGGTAATTTAAAGCGAATGGCACGACGTGAAAGCTTGGCTAAACTACATGAACACCCAATCACAACTGCAAAACAAGTATATGAATGGGCAGAGCAGAGACGTAGAGATGCATTCACGACCATGTGTTTTTGTTACGTGTCACAAGAAGAATATGAACGGGGTGTGACCGAGTGGAGAAACACTACTCTAAGTATACCAAAATGATTCCAGGCACACAGAAATACCATTCTTTCGTTCCGATTTCAGAAACCACAATCGTCACAAGACTGTATTCGAATGATGATGCACGTAGTACCCATACAATTTTCAAAAACTTAAAACCTTAAATACAATTAATAATTATTCTTGTACATGCAATGATATAGCAAGCAAATAAACAATTCATGGAAATATAAAAAATGGTGTTATAATTAAATATCCAAGTATATCAAGAACAGCTACTTTTAGAAGAAAGGATATCATGAACAAATTTATTGCCTTTAACTTGTAGAATATTATTCTACTGTTTAAATGATTATCTTTCAACGAGAACGTGAAATTTAGAATATATCGATAAATTATTTTAGCTGTAACTTCTTCATTTTTCAAAAGGCACGGATGGGATAGCCATCCATCTGTAGGTTTTAATAAGAGCTTTAAATTAAAAATTATCAAAAAAAAAAATCGAAACAATGCTATTTTTTTTATTTAACTTTTTCGAATTATTTTGTAATTATTGAGAAAAAAATCAAAAAAAATTTTCAGTGTATATTTTTTTAGAGTGCCGAATCGATTCCCTACAACATCTTCCTGAACGTCATTGTCGTACAATTAACGGTTTCCGAGTTACAACGATTTGGAAAAGGCAATTTTTGTGAAACGCAAAAATACATACGCCCTTTTTAAAAATCAGTCGTGAGTCGGATTGACCTCTCAATTGGCTCAAAACTTATGGTTTGCAATACTGAAGCCATGTGCAATCTTTCATCCAAATCGGAGAAGGTCGATTCTGATTTTGTCACTTTTTCGTCTACTCATTCCTGGAATTGCTCGACTACGACTTCTGGTTCCGGAGATATGATGGTATAAGTGACGTAACCGACAAAACGCGTTGTTTTTTTATCGCGCGAGTTTCCCGAAGATGGCTGAACCGATTTTAACAAGCCTAGATCTGTTTGAAAACTATTGTTAGTTCATTGATCAAGTTCAAAGATCAAATGGCTGTTGAAAAATCACCATTTTTTTATGTCAAACGTCTTAGAATTGCATGAAACATCAAGATTCTGTGTCATCTCAAAAAAAAATTCATGCAATCCTATGGCTTTTCTCATCCAAATTTTTTTTCGATTTCGGAAATTTCATGTACTCTCCCTATGATGATTTTTCAAGATCTATGAAAATTCTACTAAGTGGACTAACAAGGGTTTTTTTAGATTAGCATCACTCATCTCATACAAATAGGCATAGGCAACGCAAATGTCAAGCACTAGTTTGGAAAAATGACACTGACTGTGTGACATAAACACTAAAGCATGCTTTTGTGAACTACTCGAATCAATCTGAATCAATTGGTGTCAAAATTAGTATCCGAAATTATTTAATAAAAGTATGAAATATATTTTCATGAGACTGTTATGAAAGAAGAGAAAGGCATTATCACACCACTAGGTGGATTAGGAAGGGTTTTTTTTAAATTGTATTGATTTTTTAAATAAATATTTTGTGCTGTATATTTTAATTTATAAACATATATATTTTAATTTGTAAACATTCGATGACCAGTCTTGCTAGTCACAATTTTTGAGATAAAAACGAGTATTGATGCAGAAAACATGTGGATCGATAAAAAAAGATCTCACTGCTATGTGAATTAAGCACATTTTTTATGACAAAATGTCTTATTCATACTATATGAGCAACCGCTTTTTATGGCAAAACAGCCCATAAGCATCGCAAAACACGTCAGTTACAACAAACACTGACTCCCACATCTCGAACAGTAAAAGAAGACCGGAGTGCGCAGTAACGACTACAACAACAGCGAGATGTTAGAATAGTGAAAGCAGATAGGAAATTATCTATAGAACTTGAGGACATGACTTCAAAAGTCATACCTGAAGATTTCAGTTTGCATCTATTGTAACTTACGAGAATCGAATACCCACTTACCTACCCAAATTTTAGCCCAGTTCGTACCAAACAAATCAAAGAAAATACCTTTCTACCATTTTATGATGACAATGCGAGCGGAGGCAAATAAAAACGCCGATACACCGTACGTTCGCTTCGAGTCGGATGACACATTTGTGAAACTAAATGGCAAATAAAAACGAAGATCAAAGACGTGCCAGCCTGCATGCTTTGTGACAACCGAAAAGCATATCGTAACTTTTTTTGAAGTTTATTTTCTAGACGATTTGATCGATAGAAGCAATAAAGCGGCGCGCCTCTTTCTATGTTTCGAATTTCACTTGCCTTAGCCTCTACGAAAATAAACGAAAAACAAAGACAGAATGAAAGATGGGAGAGAGCAGCCACATCCCCCCTCCCCCCATTTTCCAGCCCACTGTTGCGACCGACTGGTGCAGACAGCTTACCGATGATGTACCACCGAAGAAAACCATATTTTTCTGGCACGATGGTTTTCCCCAAACCGTGTAGCAGCAACCCACCGACGACGAGGTTCCCGCTTTTTTTTCTCCATTCAGCTCGAAATGCTAGAATTTTTTTGACGTGTGCACATTTTATGGCGGCACCTTGCGTGTGTATTATTATTGTCGCGGGGCGAATGTTTATTAGTTCGCTGACAGGGCAACTTCCATCGAATGGCAGGATTATTCAGCGTTCAGTCAATTGTACAAGTCCGATCAATGTTTCGTCGTCGTTCGCGTTTGATGTATTTCTTCAGTCCAATAAGTGTCAAATTTATGGTAAAATGCTCGTTTATGCGAAACAATAAGCAAACGAAGAGTGAAGGAAGAAACAGCCCTTGAAACAATGAAAAAGTTTACAATTAATTTTCTAGACAATTTCTTCGCGTGAACAGCAAAAAGTGTCTGATTTGGATGGCTGAAAACAATACGCCTTGAATTGAACGGCAACCCCCGAAGCTTCTTTTTAAGTGTAGCCCTCGAGTTTTATTCTTTTTTTTTTGTTTCTTCGATTCCAGTCCCACTGAAAAAAGCTAACTTGAAAGGACCATCCGTCTTTGGGGTGGCGGGATTCGCGTAAAAAGAAAAAACCGTCATTTGCCGTTTTGCGCGAAAAGCTACGGCTACGGCCTAGCTCCCTCTCAGTCAGCTCCTGCAGGGGTATCAGCGAGACCGATGTGGCAGTGAACCGAAATGAAACCGAATACAACCGGGATGGCGTAATTCATGTACCTACCCATTCACAGTGCCCGCATACCGGCTGGCGCGAACCGTGGAGCGGATAGACCCACCGAGATAGGGACTTCGTTTCGACTTTTTCTTTTATTTATGAGCTGCGCTTTCCCACGCTGGTAATAGTATTAATAATGACCCGCATAAGGTATAAAAAGCTTTGCGCACCCCGCAGGGGGAGATTCGTCGCATGGAAAAATGATTATTATTATTATTATACATGAGGATTTCTTTGTAAATTTGATGTTTTCGCATGCTTACGTTTCCTTCTTTGCTTGGATGCCAAAATTCGAGAAGCGGAATCGGTCCTCCCGAAAAATATTGCTTTGTGCAGAAATCTAAAAAAAGCTTTTGAATACTTGACGGGAGTTACTTTCTGAATCGGAATTTCATTTGTTGGAAGTAGGAAGATCTCGCACATTGAAGAATATTATTTTTGTCGTGAATACGACTTACTTTACTATGGGGCGCCTTTTCAAAATTAGCCATATGGAAGAATGGGCAGAACTTAATCGTGAATATCTCGACTTGTATTAATGGTAGCAACATAATTCTTTCACCATTTCATCAAAAATATGATCAGGAATTCAGGATAATATTTTGAACAGTGTGCGATAACCACAAACAACTCAAAAATTAAGTTTTCTTAAAATTTGAAAACAACGCGGAAAACACCTTACTTTCGCTTGGGTTTTTCGCGCAAGGACGACGATTTTGAGGTAGTCAGGCACATATCTTCAACTGAATGCGTATAAAAGGGGAACCGTGGTCAAAAATCGATCATTTCTTTTCGTGCGTTCGATGGAAGCAGACGTCGTGGGAGTGGAATCATCAACCAGCAGCGACGGACCAAATTGAGTTCCTCAATTTGGTCCTTGTGAATGCTAGAACCGAATCCCTACAGCATATTGATAATTTCTTTCAATAAATTATGCAAATCCGAAATGAAATAATCGACAATAAAATTCTGTATGCGGCTATTTTTATAGCCGTTAGGACCGCCCATTAGTGAAAAAGCTACAAACGAAATCACATAAAAGGAAATCTCTTAACAAAAATTCAATCAGTTTGGATTCAATCGCCACTGCGAGCAGAGGTGTTTTGTGTCGTCTGCACGCTTTCGACAAGAGCGATTACGTCACAGCTGCCAGTCATTAGCATTGGGAAAAAAAACAACGGTGGAGAGCATTGCACAATATCAGCCGTTCTAATGGCTCTAAAAGTTTTCTAAAGAACTATTAGGATTTGTTGTTCGCAAATCGTAGGGAAATATCCTCAGTTTACTGCAAATCAAGAACATTTTGCTTAGATTTGTGCACTTTTCGCTGTGTGAAATTCATAGTAATCGAGATCAAGTGAAGCCTTTTTTTGCGAAAAATGTTCCAGAGTTTAATGTCGTAGAGAATTACGCAATTTGACTCTTCTGAATGCTGGAAACGAATCCCTACAGCATATTGATAGTTTCTTTCAATAAATTATGCAAATCCGAAATGAAATAATCGACAATAAAATTCTGTATGCGGCTAATTTTATAGCCGTTAGGACCGCCCATTAGTGAAAAAGCTACAAACGAAATCACATAAAAGGAAATCTCTTAACAAAAATTCAATCAGTTTGGATTCAATCGCCACTGCGAGCAGAGGTGTTTTGTGTCGTCTGCACGCTTTCGACAAGAGCGATTACGTCACAGCTGCCAGTCATTAGTAGTGGGAAAAAACAACGGTGGAGAGCATTGCACAATATCAGCCGTTCTAATGGCTCTAAAAGTTTTCTAAAGAACTATTAGGATTTGTTGTTCGCAAATCGTAGGGAAATATCCTCAGTTTACTGCAAATCAAGAACATTTTGCTTAGATTTGTGCACTTTTCGCTGTGTGAAATTCACAGTAATCGAGATCAAGTGAAGCCTTTTTTTGCGAAAAATGTTCCAGAGTTTAATGTCGTAGAGAATTACGCAATTTGACTCTTCTGAATGCTGGAAACGAATCCCTACAGCATATTGATAGTTTCTTTCAATATATTATGCAAATCCGAAATGAAATAATCGACAATAAAATTCTGTATGCGGCTAATTTTATAGCCGTTAGGACCGCCCATTAGTGAAAAAGCTACAAACGAAATCACATAAAAGGAAATCTCTTAACAAAAATTCAATCAGTTTGGATTCAATCGCCACTGCGAGCAGAGGTGTTTTGTGTCGTCTGCACGCTTTCGACAAGAGCGATTACGTCACAGCTGCCAGTCATTAGCATTGGGAAAAAAAACAACGGTGGAGAGCATTGCACAATATCAGCCGTTCTAATGGCTCTAAAAGTTTTCTAAAGAACTATTAGGATTTGTTGTTCGCAAATCGTAGGGAAATATCCTCAGTTTACTGCAAATCAAGAACATTTTGCTTAGATTTGTGCACTTTTCGCTGTGTGAAATTCATAGTAATCGAGATCAAGTGAAGCCTTTTTTTGCGAAAAATGTTCCAGAGTTTAATGTCGTAGAGAATTACGCAATTTGACTCTTCTGAATGCTGGAAACGAATCCCTACAGCATATTGATAGTTTCTTTCAATAAATTATGCAAATCCGAAATGAAATAATCGACAATAAAATTCTGTATGCGGCTAATTTTATAGCCGTTAGGACCGCCCATTAGTGAAAAAGCTACAAACGAAATCACATAAAAGGAAATCTCTTAACAAAAATTCAATCAGTTTGGATTCAATCACCACTGCGAGCAGATGTGTTTTGTGTCGTCTGCACGCTTTCGACAACAGCGATTACGTCACAGTTGCCAGTCATTAGTAGTGGGAAAAAACAACGGTGGAGAGCATTGCACAATATCAGCCGTTCTAATGGCTCTAAAAGTTTTCTAAAGAACTATTAGGATTTGTTGTTCGCAAATCGTAGGGAAATATCCTCAGTTTACTGCAAATCAAGAACATTTTGCTTAGATTTGTGCACTTTTCGCTGTGTGAAATTCACAGTAATCGAGATCAAGTGAAGCCTTTTTTTGCGAAAAATGTTCCAGAGTTTAATGTCGTAGAGAATTACGCAATTTGACTCTTCTGAATGCTGGAAACGAATCCCTACAGCATATTGATAGTTTCTTTCAATATATTATGCAAATCCGAAATGAAATAATCGACAATAAAATTCTGTATGCGGCTAATTTTATAGCCGTTAGGACCGCCCATTAGTGAAAAAGCTACAAACGAAATCACATAAAAGGAAATCTCTTAACAAAAATTCAATCAGTTTGGATTCAATCGCCACTGCGAGCAGAGGTGTTTTGTGTCGTCTGCACGCTTTCGACAAGAGCGATTACGTCACAGCTGCCAGTCATTAGCATTGGGAAAAAAAACAACGGTGGAGAGCATTGCACAATATCAGCCGTTCTAATGGCTCTAAAAGTTTTCTAAAGAACTATTAGGATTTGTTGTTCGCAAATCGTAGGGAAATATCCTCAGTTTACTGCAAATCAAGAACATTTTGCTTAGATTTGTGCACTTTTCGCTGTGTGAAATTCATAGTAATCGAGATCAAGTGAAGCCTTTTTTTGCGAAAAATGTTCCAGAGTTTAATGTCGTAGAGAATTACGCAATTTGACTCTTCTGAATGCTGGAAACGAATCCCTACAGCATATTGATAGTTTCTTTCAATAAATTATGCAAATCCGAAATGAAATAATCGACAATAAAATTCTGTATGCGGCTAATTTTATAGCCGTTAGGACCGCCCATTAGTGAAAAAGCTACAAACGAAATCACATAAAAGGAAATCTCTTAACAAAAATTCAATCAGTTTGGATTCAATCGCCACTGCGAGCAGAGGTGTTTTGTGTCGTCTGCACGCTTTCGACAAGAGCGATTACGTCACAGCTGCCAGTCATTAGCATTGGAAAAAAAAAACAACGGTGGAGAGCATTGCACAATATCAGCCGTTCTAATGGCTCTAAAAGTTTTCTAAAGAACTATTAGGATTTGTTGTTCGCAAATCGTAGGGAAATATCCTCAGTTTACTGCAAATCAAGAACAGTTTGCTTAGATTTGTGCACTTTTCGCTGTGTGAAATTCACAGTAATCGAGATCAAGTGAAGCTTTCTTTGTTTTTGCGAAAAATGTGAAAAAGGGGAATGCGTGCATAATTCATACAATTGATATTCGGAAGTGTTAAGGAGCATGTCAGTTGTTTTCGTATTCACGACATCCAGTTATGTCTCTGACATTACCCACCCGCCTTTTTTAATTGTATATCATTGAAATGTTGATTAATAGCTAGCAGTGTCCTATTTTGTCTGCAAAAAATCTTCGGCATACTGGATTTCCCTGCCATAGTCAACGGTTTTGAAGGAGTAAGCGATATATCAAAGGGAAAGTATTGCTCTGATTGGTCAATCGATGCTAACGCGAAGCTGTTGGAAGCACGCGAATCTATAAATATAAGCAAAATTATAGCTAACGTTTCAGTCGTACGAGTAGCATGCTAAGAATAGGTTGTTGGTAGACAGCAAGACAAGAATTGCCATGAAACGATTTGAAGCTTAAATTGGTATGCTCTGATCTTGTGTCATGCAAGCTCGGATGAAATTCCGTGTTATGTCATTTCTCCTGAGAAATTGACAACTACCCCAGGGTAAATTTGGAATGCATAAGATTAATTTTCAATTTATATAAGATGAACTCGATTAATAATAAGAAAAAGTTTATCGCTTCAACCGAAATCGCAGAATGGTTGTATTGGTAGAGAAACGCTATAAAAATAACTGCTTGCATACAAAACTTGAACACAAGCTTGGTGAAGAGAAGCTTAAATATCGATATCCGTATCGCAAGTTTAAATATCGATATCCGTATGTGTACAAACATATAATTGCATACATTTGGGCTATTGGTGTAATTTCGCGTGTTTGGTTTTGGTTCCTAATAAAGTTCAATCTAAGCAGACTCTCGTGCATTTGCGAATTCAAGAGTGTGACGATTGATTAATCTATTTGATTGCAGATCATTAGAAATTTTGGTTGCCTTGTTCCACATCAATGGCTCGAACAACCCCATGGGGCTGATCCTTGTAGTTTTTTGGTACCTTCTCATCAAACCAGTTCCGTGAATCCTCATATTGTAAGGGAAGTTCAATAAAATCGACAAACCAGAAGTCACCATCTTCGATTAGGGAAAGACTTCAAACGTCGTTTTTGAGCTTCTAATAAAAAAATCGTTCTGTTCTATATTTCAAGGAATATCTGTAAAACTGGAAGTCGCCTTAGATTTCGGAACAACCTCAAACATCGTTTCCCGATAACTGTCCATCGAATTCGTTCCAAAAATTGAAATTTTAAAATTATTCTTGCTCGTTAACGATTGTGTAAAGTAAAGGAGTAAAGAGAAGTTTTTAGCGCAGAATAAAATTTTCTCAAGTCTGGTTTGAACGTCAACAGCTCAGTGAGGTAAAAATTCATTCAATTCAATTGAAATCGAATGTGTGCACACACTGACGAGCACTCTACTGCAGAAAACTTCACATTCTAACACACACCCTTCGCAGACGCACCGAATGGGCATCATCCCGCTCTGCATTCGTTTCTCTTTCTAATGAAGCTAAGTTTAACCACCTAAGTTTATCTCATGAAGTAACAAAATATCTCTTGCAATTGAATAAGAATGAGGTTCATGTAAATCTTCGAATTGGTTCAAGATAATGAACGAAAGGTAAACAAGTCATGACAACTGAAATATCAATTACAAAATAAACATGAACTGATTGTTTCTTCTTTCAATTTTTATCTTTAATAGCTCGAATCACTTCTAAATAAATATCCAACAGTCACAATGATCGATTTTAACTTGCTGGAGATCAGAGATGTCTATCTCCTCTGTGTGACGAAGAGCAAGCAAAATTTCTCCCCTCGCACTGACAACTTCAACGAAAGCTCTTCTCTTTCACATTTATACACCACTGTTGTGTAAAGTGTGCACGCATCATGAGTGCGTTTGTTTATTTCCTTTTACCTCTTCCACTGAATCGCACCAAAGTGCTAGAGCATTAGCTAATAAATTCTCTGAGGTGGATGCAGATACTTTTACAGAGGTGTACACGCCGATGAGCATTCTGCAGTATGGTTTGCGTAGAAGAAGCGTGGGCACGCAAAATCAGCAAAATAAAACAATTCATCGTAAAATTTTCGGTTTTCCTTGCAAATTTTTCATAGCAAGGCCAGATCTACTCTCTATTAATTGAAGTTCACAGAAGTGTTCGCTCACCATCACGCGCCAGTGGACACTTGGGTGTATTTAGACGAGAGCGCGTGTGAGCGATTCATGCGAAGAGAATGTGTTTCACTCGCGCCAGCTGCTTTAACCACAAGCACACACTCAAATGCTGTCTATTCGACACTGAGAAGAAGTGCGCTTTCCTCTTTGTGCGGTGCTTCGTTTTTTGCATCCTCGGTGTGGACAAGAATCTGACTCCAGCGTGTATCACTCTGGTGAAATGCCATCTCTGCTGGTGATAATTGAAAACTCAAATGAGAATCGCCACCCTCTATTTATCATTATGGCCGGAGAGAGTTATTTGTTATCGAGTTGATGTTTGTTTATATTCATTCGCACTTGCTCACTACCCACAGTGAAGACTAGGAACCCGAGTAGAGTGTGAGATTAAAAAGAAAACTCAATTTGATGTTGTGCTGTTCGTATATATCGATTGCTTAATTTGCTATCGTTTTGGTCGTTTTAACGGTTAAAAGATCAAAATTGAAAGCAAAAAACCTGTCTTAATCCACCTAGTGGTGTAATGATGCCTTTCTCATGTACATATAATATTGTGGTATTCTATTCAAAAATTTTCTCTTCGATTTTTGAAAGAAACCAAGTGATTGTTTATGCATAACATACAGAATAAAACAGTGCTTTGATTGCGTAAGCCATCCTTAAGAGAACGAAATGGGTTCACTATTATATGCACTTCCGGCACCGGAAACCGAGAACCGGTATAGTCAAAGTCGGTTCGTACGGCCACCAACTAACATGACACACAAACTCTTCTAGTACGCACTCTATAACTCCGGATTCGGAAGTCGGATCCGGATGAAATTCAGGGATTCCGTATGGGACCAGAAGACCTTTCATTTGCATATTAGTTTGTGGAAATCGGTCTAACCATCGCTGAGAAAAGTGAGTGAGAACCATTTTGGTATATATGACCACTATTTCCGGTACTTCCGGAACCGGATACCGGGAACCAGGATAGCCTGAATCGGTTTGATTAGTTGCCTACTGATAATGACTATCGATTTGTGTAGTTTTGAGACCAGTTTAGAAATTTTTTTACGTATTTTGTTTCGCCGGTTTAAGTGACGGTGTACAATATTGAACACACTTTACCCTATAATTCCGGAACCGGAAGTCGGATCCGGATGAAATTCAGGAATTCCGTATGGGACCGGAAGACCTTTCATTTGAATCTAAGTTTGTGAAAATCGGTCAAACCATCGCTGAGAAAAGTGAGTGAGAACCATTTTGGTATATATGACCACTATTTCCGGTACTTCCGGAACCGGATACCGGGAACCAGGATAGCCGGAATCGGTTTGATTAGTTGCCTACTGATAATGACTATCGATTTGTGTAGTTTTCAGACCAGTTTAGAAATTTTTTTACGTTTTTTGTTTCGCCGGTTTAAGTGACGGTGTACAATATTGATCACACTTTACCCTATAATTCCGGAATCGGAAGTCGGATCCGGATGAAATTCAGGAATTTTGTATGGGACCGGAAGACCTTTCATTTGAATCTAAGTTTGTGAAAATCGGTCAAACCATCGCTGAGAAAAGTGAGTGAGAACCATTTTGGTATATATGACCACTATTTCCGGTACTTCCGGAACCGGATACCGGGAACCAGGATAGCCGGAATCGGTTTGATTAGTTGCCTACTGATAATGACTATCGATTTGTGTAGTTTTGAGACCAGTTTAGAAAATTTTTTACGTATTTTGTTTCGCCGGTTTAAGTGACGGTGTACAATATTGAACACACTTTACCCTATAATTCCGGAACCGGAAGTCGGATCCGGATGAAATTCAGGAATTCCGTATGGGACCGGAAGACCTTTCATTTGAATCTAAGTTTGTGAAAATCGGTCCAACCATCGCTGAGAAAAGTGAGTGAGAACCATTTTGGTATATATGACCACTATTTCCGGTACTTCCGGAACCGGATACCGGGAAGCAGGATAGCCGGAATCGGTTTGATTAGTTGCCTACTGATAATGACTATCGATTTGTGTAGTTTTGAGACCAGTTTAGAAAATTTTTTACGTATTTTGTTTCGCCGGTTTAAGTGACGGTGTACAATATTGAACACACTTTACCCTATAATTCCGGAACCGGAAGTCGGATCCGGATGAAATTCAGGAATTCCGTATGGGACCGGAAGACCTTTCATTTGAATCTAAGTTTGTGAAAATCGGTCAAACCATCGCTGAGAAAAGTGAGTGAGAACCATTTTGGTATATATGACCACTATTTCCGGTACTTCCGGAACCGGATACCGGGAACCAGGATAGCCGGAATCGGTTTGATTAGTTGCCTACTGATAATGACTATCGATTTGTGTAGTTTTGAGACCAGTTTAGAAATTTTTTTACGTATTTTGTTTCGCCGGTTTAAGTGACGGTGTACAATATTGAACACACTTTACCCTATAATTCCGGAACCGGAAGTCGGATCCGGATGAAATTCAGGAATTCCGTATGGGACCGGAAGACCTTTCATTTAAATCTAAGTTTGTGAAAATCGGTCAAACCATCGCTGAGAAAAGTGAGTGAGAACCATTTTGGTATATATGACCACTATTTCCGGTACTTCCGGAACCGGATACCGGGAACCAGGATAGCCGGAATCGGTTTGATTAGTTGCCTACTGATAATGACTATCGATTTGTGTAGTTTTGAGACCAGTTTAGAAAATTTTTTACGTATTTTGTTTCGCCGGTTTAAGTGACGGTGTACAATATTGAACACACTTTACCCTATAATTCCGGAACCGGAAGTCGGATCCGGATGAAATTCAGGAATTCCGTATGGGACCGGAAGACCTTTCATTTGAATCTAAGTTTGTGAAAATCGGTCAAACCATCGCTGAGAAAAGTGAGTGAGAACCATTTTGGTATATATGACCACTATTTCCGGTACTTCCGGAACCGGATACCGGGAACCAGGATAGCCGGAATCGGTTTGATTAGTTGCCTACTGATAATGACTATCGATTTGTGTAGTTTTGAGACCAGTTTAGAAATTTTTTTACGTATTTTGTTTCGCCGGTTTAAGTGACGGTGTACAATATTGAACACACTTTACCCTATAATTCCGGAACCGGAAGTCGGATCCGGATGAAATTCAGGAATTCCGTATGGGACCGGAAGACCTTTCATTTGAATCTAAGTTTGTGAAAATCGGTCAAACCATCGCTGAGAAAAGTGAGTGAGAACCATTTTGGTATATATGACCACTATTTCCGGTACTTCCGGAACCGGATACCGGGAACCAGGATAGCCGGAATCGGTTTGATTAGTTGCCTACTGATAATGACTATCGATTTGTGTAGTTTTGAGACCAGTTTAGAAAATTTTTTACGTATTTTGTTTCGCCGGTTTAAGTGACGGTGTACAATATTGAACACACTTTACCCTATAATTCCGGAACCGGAAGTCGGATCCGGATGAAATTCAGGAA
Source organism: Malaya genurostris (assembly GCF_030247185.1). Classification (NCBI taxonomy): domain Eukaryota; kingdom Metazoa; phylum Arthropoda; class Insecta; order Diptera; family Culicidae; genus Malaya; species Malaya genurostris. The sequence goes on from NC_080571.1 coordinate 266,126,250, forward strand.
TTCCGTATGGGACCGGAAGACCTTTCATTTGAATCTAAGTTTGTGAAAATCGGTCAAACCATCGCTGAGAAAAGTGAGTGAGAACCATTTTGGTATATATGACCACTATTTCCGGCACTTCCGGAACCGGATACCGGGAACCAGGATAGCCGGAATCGGTTTGATTAGTTGCCTACTGATAATGACTATCGATTTGTGTAGTTTTGAGACCAGTTTAGAAAATTTTTTACGTATTTTGTTTCGCCGGTTTAAGTGACGGTGTACAATATTGAACACACTTTACCCTATAATTCCGGAACCGGAAGTCGGATCCGGATGAAATTCAGGAATTCCGTATGGGACCGGAAGACCTTTCATTTGAATCTAAGTTTGTGAAAATCGGTCAAACCATCGCTGAGAAAAGTGAGTGAGAACCATTTTGGTATATATGACCACTATTTCCGGCACTTCCGGAACTGGATACCGGGAACCAGGATAGCCGGAATCGGTTTGATTAGTTGCCTACTGATAATGACTATCGATTTGTGTAGTTTTGAGACCAGTTTAGAAATTTTTTTACGTTTTTTGTTTCGCCGGTTTAAGTGACGGTGTACAATATTGAACACACTTTACCCTATAATTCCGGAACCGGAAGTCGGATCCGGATGAAATTCAGGAATTCCGTATGGGACCAAAAGACCTTTCATTTGAATCTAAGTTTGTGAAAATCGGTCAAACCATCGTTGAGAAAAGTGAGTGAGAACCATTTTGGTATATATGACCACTATTTCCGGTACTTCCGGAACCGGATACCGGGAACCAGGATAGCCGGAATCGGTTTGATTAGTTGCCTACTGATAATGACTATCGATTTGTGTAGTTTTGAGACCAGTTTGGAAATTTTTTTTACGTTTTTTGTTTCGCCGGTTTAAGTGACGGTGTACAATATTGAACACACTTTACTCTATAATTCCGGAACCGGAAGTTGGATCCGGATGAAATTCAGGAATTTTGTATGGGACCGGAAGACCTTTCATTTGAATCTAAGTTTGTGAAAATCGGTCAAACCATCGCTGAGAAAAGTGAGTGAGAACCATTTTGGTATATATGACCACTATTTCCGGTACTTCCGGAACCGGATACCGGGAACCAGGATAGCCGGAATCGGTTTGATTAGTTGCCTACTGATAATGACTATCGATTTGTGTAGTTTTGAGACCAGTTTAGAAATTTTTTTACGTATTTTGTTTCGCCGGTTTAAGTGACGGTGTACAATATTGAACACACTTTACCCTATAATTCCGGAACCGGAAGTCGGATCCGGATGAAATTCAGGAATTCCGTATGGGACAGGAAGACCTTTCATTTGAATCTAAGTTTGTGAAAATCGGTCAAACCATCGCTGAGAAAAGTGAGTGAGAACCATTTTGGTATATATGACCACTATTTCCGGTACTTCCGGAACCGGATACCGGGAACCAGGATAGCCGGAATCGGTTTGATTAGTTGCCTACTGGTAATGACTATCGATTTGTGTAGTTTTGAGACCAGTTTAGAAAATTTTTTACGTATTTTGTTTCGCCGGTTTAAGTGACGGTGTACAATATTGAACACACTTTACCCTATAATTCCGGAACCGGAAGTCGGATCCGGATGAAATTCAGGAATTCCGTATGGGACCGGAAGACCTTTCATTTGAATCTAAGTTTGTGAAAATCGGTCAAACCATCGCTGAGAAAAGTGAGTGAGAACCATTTTGGTATATATGACCACTATTTCCGGCACTTCCGGAACTGGATACCGGGAACCAGGATAGCCGGAATCGGTTTGATTAGTTGCCTACTGATAATGACTATCGATTTGTGTAGTTTTGAGACCAGTTTAGAAATTTTTTTACGTTTTTTGTTTCGCCGGTTTAAGTGACGGTGTACAATATTGAACACACTTTACCCTATAATTCCGGAACCGGAAGTCGGATCCGGATGAAATTCAGGAATTCCGTATGGGACCAAAAGACCTTTCATTTGAATCTAAGTTTGTGAAAATCGGTCAAACCATCGTTGAGAAAAGTGAGTGAGAACCATTTTGGTATATATGACCACTATTTCCGGTACTTCCGGAACCGGATACCGGGAACCAGGATAGCCGGAATCGGTTTGATTAGTTGCCTACTGATAATGACTATCGATTTGTGTAGTTTTGAGACCAGTTTGGAAATTTTTTTACGTTTTTTGTTTCGCCGGTTTAAGTGACGGTGTACAATATTGAACACACTTTACTCTATAATTCCGGAACCGGAAGTTGGATCCGGATGAAATTCAGGAATTTTGTATGGGACCGGAAGACCTTTCATTTGAATCTAAGTTTGTGAAAATCGGTCAAACCATCGCTGAGAAAAGTGAGTGAGAACCATTTTGGTATATATGACCACTATTTCCGGTACTTCCGGAACCGGATACCGGGAACCAGGATAGCCGGAATCGGTTTGATTAGTTGCCTACTGATAATGACTATCGATTCGTGTAGTTTTGAGACCAGTTTAGAAATTTTTTTACGTATTTTGTTTCGCCGGTTTAAGTGACGGTGTACAATATTGAACACACTTTACCCTATAATTCCGGAACCGGAAGTCGGATCCGGATGAAATTCAGGAATTCCGTATGGGACAGGAAGACCTTTCATTTGAATCTAAGTTTGTGAAAATCGGTCAAACCATCGCTGAGAAAAGTGAGTGAGAACCATTTTGGTATATATGACCACTATTTCCGGTACTTCCGGAACCGGATACCGGGAACCAGGATAGCCGGAATCGGTTTGATTAGTTGCCTACTGGTAATGACTATCGATTTGTGTAGTTTTGAGACCAGTTTAGAAAATTTTTTACGTATTTTGTTTCGCCGGTTTAAGTGACGGTGTACAATATTGAACACACTTTACCCTATAATTCCGGAACCGGAAGTCGGATCCGGATGAAATTCAGGAATTCCGTATGGGACCGAAAGACCTTTCATTTGAATCTAAGTTTGTGAAAATCGGTCAAACCATCGCTGAGAAAAGTGAGTGAGAACCATTTTGGTATATATGACCACTATTTCCGGTACTTCCGGAACCGGATACCGGGAACCAGGATAGCCGGAATCGGTTTGATTAGTTGCCTACTGATAATGACTATCGATTTGTGTAGTTTTGAGACCAGTTTAGAAAATTTTTTACGTATTTTGTTTCGCCGGTTTAAGTGACGGTGTACAATATTGAACACACTTTACCCTATAATTCCGGAACCGGAAGTCGGATCCGGATGAAATTCAGGAATTCCGTATGGGACCGGAAGACCTTTCATTTGAATCTAAGTTTGTGAAAATCGGTCTAACCATCGCTGAGAAAAGTGAGTGAGAACCATTTTGGTATATATGACCACTATTTCCGGTACTTCCGGAACCGGATACCGGGAACCAGGATAGCCGGAATCGGTTTGATTAGTTGCCTACTGATAATGACTATCGATTTGTGTAGTTTTGAGACCAGTTTAGAAAATTTTTTACGTATTTTGTTTCGCCGGTTTAAGTGACGGTGTACAATATTGAACACACTTTACCCTATAATTCCGGAACCGGAAGTCGGATCCGGATGAAATTCAGGAATTCCGTATGGGACCGGAAGACCTTTCATTTGAATCTAAGTTTGTGAAAATCGGTCTAACCATCGCTGAGAAAAGTGAGTGAGAACCATTTTGGTATATATGACCACTATTTCCGGTACTTCCGGAACCGGATACCGGGAACCAGGATAGCCGGAATCGGTTTGATTAGTTGCCTACTGATAATGACTATCGATTTGTGTAGTTTTGAGACCAGTTTAGAAAATTTTTTACGTATTTTGTTTCGCCGGTTTAAGTGACGGTGTACAATATTGAACACACTTTACCCTATAATTCCGGAACCGGAAGTCGGATCCGGATGAAATTCAGGAATTCCGTATGGGACCGGAAGACCTTTCATTTGAATCTAAGTTTGTGAAAATCGGTCTAACCATCGCTGAGAAAAGTGAGTGAGAACCATTTTGGTATATATGACCACTATTTCCGGTACTTCCGGAACCGGATACCGGGAACCAGGATAGCCGGAATCGGTTTGATTAGTTGCCTACTGGTAATGACTATCGATTTGTGTAGTTTTGAGACCAGTTTAGAAAATTTTTTACGTATTTTGTTTCGCCGGTTTAAGTGACGGTGTACAATATTGAACACACTTTACCCTATAATTCCGGAACCGGAAGTCGGATCCGGATGAAATTCAGGAATTCCGTATGGGACCGGAAGACCTTTCATTTGAATCTAAGTTTGTGAAAATCGGTCAAACCATCGCTGAGAAAAGTGAGTGAGAACCATTTTGGTATATATGACCACTATTTCCGGTACTTCCGGAACCGGATACCGGGAACCAGGATAGCCGGAATCGGTTTGATTAGTTGCCTACTGATAATGACTATCGATTTGTGTAGTTTTGAGACCAGTTTAGAAAATTTTTTACGTATTTTGTTTCGCCGGTTTAAGTGACGGTGTACAATATTGAACACACTTTACCCTATAATTCCGGAACCGGAAGTCGGATCCGGATGAAATTCAGGAATTCCGTATGGGACCGGAAGACCTTTCATTTGAATCTAATTTTGTGAAAATCGGTCTAACCATCGCTGAGAAAAGTGAGTGAGAACCATTTTGGTATATATGACCACTATTTCCGGTACTTCCGGAACCGGATACCGGGAACCAGGATAGCCGGAATCGGTTTGATTAGTTGCCTACTGATAATGACTATCGATTTGTGTAGTTTTGAGACCAGTTTAGAAAATTTTTTACGTATTTTGTTTCGCCGGTTTAAGTGACGGTGTACAATATTGAACACACTTTACCCTATAATTCCGGAACCGGAAGTCGGATCCGGATGAAATTCAGGAATTCCGTATGGGACCGGAAGACCTTTCATTTGAATCTAAGTTTGTGAAAATCGGTCTAACCATCGCTGAGAAAAGTGAGTGAGAACCATTTTGGTATATATGACCACTATTTCCGGTACTTCCGGAACCGGATACCGGGAACCAGGATAGCCGGAATCGGTTTGATTAGTTGCCTACTGATAATGACTATCGATTTGTGTAGTTTTGAGACCAGTTTAGAAAATTTTTTACGTTTTTTGTTTCGCCGGTTTAAGTGACGGTGTACAATATTGAACACACTTTACCCTATAATTCCGGAACCGGAAATCGGATCCGGATGAAATTCAGGAATTCCGTATGGGACCACGAGACCTTTCATTTGAATCCTAGTTTGTCAAAATCGGTTCAGCCATCTCCGAGAAAACCTAGTGAGATTATTTGACACATACACACACACACATACATACACACACACACACACACACACACACACACACACACACACACACACACACACACACACACACACACACACACACACACACACACACACACACACACACACACACACACACACACACACACACACACACACACACACACACACACACACACACACACAGACATTGCTCAGCTCGATGAACTGAGTCGAATGGTATATGACACTTGGCCCTCCGGGCCAATTTTCACTAGTCGGTTTTTCAAGTGATTGCATAACCTTTCTATATGAGAAAGGCAAAACATACTGTGTGACATCAAACTGGAAACTAGTTTTGCTCTCAGTGGAAGCACATTGAAAACGAGCATAATCTAAAAATAGAACAGCCAAAAAAGGTCCGGGATAGTATACATTTAGGCGATATTACTCGCAAGCAAGAAAAAAGATTTCAATGCAATCTCCACACTACCGCGGAGAGAATCCGGTTTCGAACTTAGGTGTTGTGGAATGTGAACTTTTTGCGATTGCTATGGACCGTAAGTGAGATGGAAAATGTTCGGTTATATGACAAGCAGTGTTGTTTCACAAAGTTGTATGCAAGTAGTTTCTGTCAGTGCACACTCGTTGCGTCGCTTCCATCCCGCATCCAGCGTGAATACCCAAGTAGCAAATGTAACTTATTGAAATTTCAAGACGTTCTACAATTGTTTTAGAATTGTTTTTTATGTTAGATATGTTTAAAAAAAAGGCGGGTGGGTAATGTCAGAGACATAACTGGATGTCGTGAATACGAAAACAACTGACATGCTCCTTAACACTTCCGAATATCAATTGTATGAATTATGCACGCATTCCCCTTTTTCACATTTTTCGCAAAAACAAAGAAAGCTTCACTTGATCTCGATTACTGTGAATTTCACACAGCGAAAAGTGCACAAATCTAAGCAAACTGTTCTTGATTTGCAGTAAACTGAGGATATTTCCCTACGATTTGCGAACAACAAATCCTAATAGTTCTTTAGAAAACTTTTAGAGCCATTAGAACGGCTGATATTGTGCAATGCTCTCCACCGTTGTTTTTTTTTTCCAATGCTAATGACTGGCAGCTGTGACGTAATCGCTCTTGTCGAAAGCGTGCAGACGACACAAAACACCTCTGCTCGCAGTGGCGATTGAATCCAAACTGATTGAATTTTTGTTAAGAGATTTCCTTTTATGTGATTTCGTTTGTAGCTTTTTCACTAATGGGCGGTCCTAACGGCTATAAAATTAGCCGCATACAGAATTTTATTGTCGATTATTTCATTTCGGATTTGCATAATTTATTGAAAGAAACTATCAATATGCTGTAGGGATTCGTTTCCAGCATTCAGAAGAGTCAAATTGCGTAATTCTCTACGACATTAAACTCTGGAACATTTTTCGCAAAAAAAGGCTTCACTTGATCTCGATTACTATGAATTTCACACAGCGAAAAGTGCACAAATCTAAGCAAAATGTTCTTGATTTGCAGTAAACTGAGGATATTTCCCTACGATTTGCGAACAACAAATCCTAATAGTTCTTTAGAAAACTTTTAGAGCCATTAGAACGGCTGATATTGTGCAATGCTCTCCACCGTTGTTTTTTTTCCCAATGCTAATGACTGGCAGCTGTGACGTAATCGCTCTTGTCGAAAGCGTGCAGACGACACAAAACACCTCTGCTCGCAGTGGCGATTGAATCCAAACTGATTGAATTTTTGTTAAGAGATTTCCTTTTATGTGATTTCGTTTGTAGCTTTTTCACTAATGGGCGGTCCTAACGGCTATAAAATTAGCCGCATACAGAATTTTATTGTCGATTATTTCATTTCGGATTTGCATAATATATTGAAAGAAACTATCAATATGCTGTAGGGATTCGTTTCCAGCATTCAGAAGAGTCAAATTGCGTAATTCTCTACGACATTAAACTCTGGAACATTTTTCGCAAAAAAAGGCTTCACTTGATCTCGATTACTATGAATTTCACACAGCGAAAAGTGCACAAATCTAAGCAAAATGTTCTTGATTTGCAGTAAACTGAGGATATTTCCCTACGATTTGCGAACAACAAATCCTAATAGTTCTTTAGAAAACTTTTAGAGCCATTAGAACGGCTGATATTGTGCAATGCTCTCCACCGTTGTTTTTTTCCCACTGCTAATGACTGGCAACTGTGACGTAATCGCTGTTGTCGAAAGCGTGCAGACGACACAAAACACATCTGCTCGCAGTGGTGATTGAATCCAAACTGATTGAATTTTTGTTAAGAGATTTCCTTTTATGTGATTTCGTTTGTAGCTTTTTCACTAATGGGCGGTCCTAACGGCTATAAAAATAGCCGCATACAGAATTTTATTGTCGATTATTTCATTTCGGATTTGCATAATTTATTGAAAGAAATTATCAATATGCTGTAGGGATTCGGTTCTAGCATTCACAAGGACCAAATTGAGGAACTCAATTTGGTCCGTCGCTGCTGGTTGATGATTCCACTCCCACGACGTCTGCTTCCATCGAACGCACGAAAAGAAATGATCGAATTTCGACCACGGTTCCCCTTTTATACGCAGTCAGTTGAAGATATGTGCCTGACTACCTCAAAATCGTCGTCCTTGCGCGAAAAACCCAAGCGAAAGTAAGGTGTTTTCCGCGTTGTTTTCAAATTTTAAGAAAACTTAATTTTTGAGTTGTTTGTGGTTATCGCACACTGTTCAAAATATTATCCTGAATTCCTGATCATATTTTTGATGAAATGGTGAAAGAATTATGTTGCTACCATTAATACAAGTCGAGATATTCACGATTAAGTTCTGCCCATTCTTCCATATGGCTTATTTTGAAAAGGCGCCCCATAGTAAAGTAAGTCGTATTCACGACAAAAAATTTTAAATATATTAGAATCGGTTGTGCAACTTATACCTGTTAAGTTTCACGATAATACCGAAAAAATCACTATAGAACAATTTTAAGTTTATCTAAAACAACGATAGTGAGAGTTTGCAGATTTCGTTATCAGATACCTAATGTGTCCTACCCAGGTGCATTTGAAATCAAACCACACCCCGATGTATTTGAAAGTCAAAACCTGTTGGATCATTCTTCCTATCATATGAAGCTGAAGCTGCGAGGGATCATGCTTTCTTGAAAAGACGACCAGATCTGTTTTATCCGGAGAGAATTCGATACCCAAATGAACAGCCCAAACGGACAAGTTATCTAAGGTATCTTGCAATGGTTTTTGCAGATCAATAGCTTTGGGTTCAGTAACTGAAACCACGCCATCATCTGCCAATTGTCTTAGTTTACATGGGGTTACTAGACAGCTGTCTATGTCATTCACGTAAAAATTATAGAGGAGTGGACTGAGGCATGAGCCTTGCAGGAGACCCATGTAACTAATTCTTAATGTTGCCAAATCACCATGTGAAAAATGCATGCATTTCTCTGACAAAAGGTTGTGGAAATAATTATTTATAATCGCTAACTAACTTTCACTTGCCTCCAGTCAGGTGGGACAATATTTTGCTCAAGAAACTTGTTGAACAATTCCAACAAACGTCTTTTTGCAAGGTCGGGCAGATTCTTCACCAAGTTGAATTTAATTCTGTTCAACCCAGGAGCGTTATTGTTACAAGACATAAGTGCTATGGAAAATTCCATCATTAAAAGGGGGCTATCAATGGAACCATTATTTGGAGAAGACTCCGTAATAATGCCATGCGCAGGAACAGAATCAGGACAAACTTTCCTCGCAAAATCAAATATCCATCGGTTCGAGTATTCCTCACTCTCATTTCCTACTTTACGATTCCTCATTCGTCTGGCCGTATTCCAAAGAGTGCTCATTGAGGTTTCTCTTGACAAACCTTCGACAAAATGTCTCCAATAGCTTCATTTCTTGGCCCGAAGTATGCTCTTGTACTTGGTTTCTAAAGTCAAGAATTTTTCAAAATTCTGAGGAATTTCTCCTACTCGTTTTAAAAACGTCTAAAACACATTTTGTTTCGCATCTGAGCACTCTTTTCCCACCAAGGGTTTGGAGGCCTTCTGTTAGACGATGGACCAAGAAATCGTTTGGTTTGGGCTTGTTCTGCGGCCTCCAGAATCGATCAAACGAGGAAGTCATAGTCTTCAAGTGCTATCATTAAAAACAAAGATATAGGTTTGTCATCATAACATAATGAAAACTGTTCACGAATCCATGTGAAGATGAAAAGATGGATCTCATGATTTTCTAATCATAACTACGGTAACCGATTTTTTTCCTTGTAGCCATGCAAACTTGGGTGAGATTATTATTGGTGACGGATTTCTTTTCGACAACCTATTCGTGCCAGATGCTTGTGATTACCCAGTCTAAAACTTCGTTTTCTTCCTCTATAGAAGACTCAGAGAAATTTTTCACAGAAAGCTACAAAAACATCCAATAATGATCACACATCCTAGCTACTGGCAGCGAAACCGGCATACCAAACCAGGAAGTTGATGTGGTGAATATTTTAAAGTGCCAACTTCGTACGGTGCCAGGTTTTTCACTGACCTAAATAAAACAACATAAGCTAGTTACACCAGTAAGTTCTATCTTATCGATCGATTCCTTGCTGACGTGCCATTCCCAGCATCTCCAACTCAGGCAGAATCCGAAAACTATTTCGAAACATTCTACATCCATCTAGCCGAAATCGATACATTCTGTGGTTCTGTTACAAAGTAGCACACGTGCTCCCACCTGCGCTAGACGTTTTCCGAAACGCGTAGATGTGCATCACACATGCATGAACACACATACACACATTTATGATACTCGCCTTCCCAGGATGCTGCGACTACGACTGATGCATGAAACTGCTATCGTCTTCTGCCAACTTACTGACTCTATTCTAAGCAGGCTAAAAGTTTTACACAGAGGACGTGCTTCCACACTCTTCCTTTACCAGCCAGTTGTTGAGCTGGCCTTATTCGAACAAGGGTCGGCGATTAGTTCTCCTTAGTTAGAACCCTCCCGATGACTTGAAAAGTTAGAGAGTGTTCGAAACATGAAACAGTGCAAATTTAGCCGATAAAATAGCATTTTGTATCACAACCTACCATAATGAAGCTTGTCTATTGCTTTATTTTCTTACTGAAACGAAAGGATACGAGAATTGTGAAAGCATTTTTTTATAATTGTTACACCTAAATTTAGTTCACATCTATTTTGATACTGCATTTTCGTTATGCTTTAAATAAATACTGCTTAGGTACATAATTTTCTAGAAATTTTCACATATCAAGAGACATTTTGACGACGACGACTGCAATTTAACAAAACGACTACAAATAAATAAAGTGACACTCAAACAATTTCAAATTACTGTCTTAGTTGCAGGCCGTTAGGAGAGTTGAATTTATTAGACCCGTCTTCCGGAGCACTTTGAAAACATAAGAAATAGCTGACATCGGAAATGGTCACGTTTTGGGGTCCAGTTTTATGTAGAACACAATTTTCTTCCAAACGACTATCTGATTGTGTCTCCTTTGCAAAATTCATTCCTGTTCGAGATTTTTTCTTCTTTCCCACTCAAGTGTTATGCAATCTACTCTTTCCTTAATGTTAAATATGATCTTCAAGTGGCCTGGTGCTTCCGCTCGTGTACCTTCAGGTGATTCGAATGGGGAAAATTTTACTAATAAATCAGAATATTTGTGCCTATCTGTTTTCATGCTTTGGTGCGAAATGCCGGGCAAACCTCATGACCGCAAGTTTCGGACCGCAACAGACACCGGACCCGGCAGGATTCTACACTCCACTGGTCCAGACAATGCGCCAGTCGGTTATTGGGGGGCCTTTTCTCGTTCTGTTCCATTCAGCATCGAGACCGGAAACTTTGAATGCGGAATTTCTAAGTTCATTACGGGAAGTTTGCTGCTGATGCTGGCAGAACTGAGAGCTTCGTTTGCAATCTGTGAAGCTGAAAACACCTCCAACCCGCCCGTCAATGAGCCATTTGTTGGTGCTACGGTGTTGAATCTTGAGTAGTACGTAAAGGCTGCCGGTAACTGCCGCAGCTGGCTTTTTGCGACTCGGTGGCTTTCTGCCTGCCGGAGGCTTTCTACCGTTTCGACTTAGTTGCATCATCTTGTACCAATTTGCGATGGTCGATTTCCCAAGAAAGCCCACATTGCTATATCGCGAGGAATGTTTTTAGCCTGAGGCCGACGGGGAAAGTTTTTGTAATATCTGATGATATAGAACAGCAAAGGAGGATGCTTTGACATTTATGTTCCAATGGTGCATTAATTTAATGAAAATAGTCATCACACCGCTCGACTGCAGTGACATAGTTTGGAATGTGAGTCGGGTGGGATGAAGTGTTAGGCACGTAATTGATGGGTTCAATCTTAGAAAATTACTTTCACGTAGCACTGAGCCCATGGTTTCTTTACGGGATATTTCAAAGAAATGTGGAAGTTAATTTGATGCAGATCTTCAATATTATTGCATCAACTGCTTCTAATTGAATCGGAGACCAATTTTGCCGAAATTGATTCAATTGACCTACTTCTGAATGAGTAAGGAGTGTATCGAAAGGTAGTTAACAACATTGATTATTGAATAAAAAAGCGAAAAAAAACATATTTTGACATCAGTTTTCGATACATTGTATAAAAATAACATTTTTATGCATTTTACTGATTATATTGAAGAAAATCCTAGTTTCTGTGAAACGCTCGCACTTTGGACTTGACATTCTTCATTAAATTCTGCACAGTTACTTTTGGGACTTTCCTGTTGGCAGCTGTCCAGTTTTTTTTAACTCCTGCATGTTTTGGGACACTATACCTTCCTTCCGAAAGTGCCGCTTGACAATTGCCCAATACCTTTCAATTGGCCGAAGATCCGGGCAGTTCGGTGGGTTGATGTCCTTTTCCACGAATTGTACATTATTTTTTGACAACCACTGTAGAACGGAGTTGGCGTAGTGGGCTGAAGCCAAATCCGGCCAGAAGAGAGGAGGAGCCTTATGCTTTCTGTACAGTGGCAGCATTCTCTTCTTCAAATATTCTTCCTTGTACACCATGGCGTTAATTCTGCCTTTGTGACGACCGCAAACCACAGGTACAGATTGCTTGCCAGACTAACACCTTCTGCCCAAACTTTTCCATCGCCACCATGGTGTCAGCGTCGTCCAGGTCCTGGTACACCGATTTCGTATAATATTGCGGTCCGGGCAGCGCTCGAGAGTCTTCCTTGGCGTAGGTTTCGTCGTCGATTAGGATGCATCCGTCTTTATTCTGTAGAATCCGGTTTTACAGTTTTCGCGCTCTTGTTTTGGCCTCAACTTGCTGTACCAGGGACTATTTCGGCACCTTCTGTTTCTTGTACGTTTTCAGGGATTTCCTAACTTTGTTCCTTTGAATCATCAATTGCAGATAATCTAAGGTCGATTTAGAAAACTTTTTACGGTTTTTCGCCTTTTAAAGTGATGGTACAAAATTTTTAACACACATTACCCTATATTTCCGGATCCGGAAGTCAGATCCGGATGAAATTCAGGAATTACGTATGGGACCACAGGACCTTTTATTTGAACCTAAGTTTGTGAAAATCGGTCGCGCCATCTATGAGAAAAATTAGAACACATATTTTCATTTTTTTTGCACATTTTACCCCATAACTCCGGAACCGGATCCAAATTTGTCGGCTGCTCGGCCATCCATGGAAGTTGACCATCAATGTCAATTTCCCTCTCTGAGCAGCCTAGATAGCCGTGTAGTGTCGGTAGCGGTTTCCCAACTGGCTAAGAATAACGCTACGGTCCACCTGTACCGGTGGTATAAGTCCACCAAACAGGTAAGCCGTGTGGCATCCGGCGGAATTATGTTTTACCAAGAATTGATCCACTGGTTTCCTGTTCCATGTCGTAAAAGGCCACAAAAATAGGAACTCCTAAGTCAAGGTGTATTTCCGTGCCGATGGCTGAATGGCTGCAGGAGGTTAAACAATGCAGTCGTGAACGGAATATCTTGGGATTTTCCCTTACTGTGTTAAGCGAAGCTCTGGCACAGTGGACGACTTCTTTCTTCGCAACTCGTGGGATTTAAATGATTAAAACATTTAAAAAAATCCTTACATGGTTCGCTATAGGCGATTATAAGCCAATATATTTGGTTTCTTGTAGTTGTTGTACGGTAAGTGCTGGAGGTGGAGTGTTCGTTACTTTAATTGATAATGGTTAGAGTAGCACAAATCAATCTCCAGCATAAACGTACAGCAACTATGAATCTATCCAGACTTCTACAAGAAGGTAAAGCTTCTTTAGCTTTGGTTCAAGAACCATATTTCCAAAAGGGAAACTTCTACGTTGGAAAATTGTTAAACCCAGTCTTTGTTGCCTTTAACAAGACCGGAATGACTAATCCACGTGAAATGCCTCGAGCATGCATACTTGCAAATAGTGCTCTCGATGTCTCTCTCATATCGGAGCTCACAACTCGGGATATTTGTGCTGTCACAGTTGGTATGACTACTGATGGCATAGACAGGAAATATGTCTATTGTTCGGCATATTTGCCGCATAACCAACCTTCGCCAAGCGATGACTTCAAAAAGGTTGTATCATACTGCTGCAAAAGTGATTTACCGCTTGTAATCGGCAGTGACATAAATGCTCACCATATCATTTGGGGCAGCACAGATATAAATTCGAGAGGCTCTGATATGATGGAATTTGTGAGCAGTACAAACCTGCACATAGTCAATGCAGGAAACCGTCAAACTTTTGCGAGATCTGGCAGAGAGGAGGTTTTGGACGTAACTCTCTGCTCTGATAGAATTGCGCATGAGTTGGTGAATTGGCTCGTCTCCGATGAGCTCGAACCTTCGTTGTCTGATCATAAGTACATATTCTTTGATCATTCAAACGTTAAATTTGATATTATCACATATCGTAATCCCAAATCTACAAACTGGGACCTCTATGAAGAGGGCTTGGCGACTAGATTTCACGGGTACCAACCAACAATTGAAACCCCAATTGATTTGGAAAATGTTGTCGACGAGACAAACTCACTCATAGTTGCAGCATATGAAGAGGCTTGTCCACTTCGGATTGTGCGAGCTACTAGAGGAACTCCTTGGTGGAATGCTGAACTTGCTAGACTAAGGAAACTATGCAGAAGAGCTTGGAACCACCGTCGCAGAAATGGGTCGGAGGCATTCGTGTTGGCTCGAAGGGCTTACAAAAATGCTCTTCGATCGTCTGAGCGAAGTGGTTGGAAAAGCCTCTGCACAAATGTCTCTAGTCTCAACGAAGCTAGCAGATTAAATAAGTTACTTTCGAAGTCTAAGGACTTTAATGTCAGTTTCTTAAGAACTTCAGATGGTGAACACTTGTCTGATGAAGGTGATGTACTTCACTATCTTTTTAACACTCACTTTCCAGGATGTATGGATCCATCACCGACAGCTCTTCCCGAGACTTTTTCAGGTAGTTACGATTCTTGGGCCCTTGCTCGAAGCGTTGTGACGATTGAATCGGTCAAATGGGCAGTTGAGAGTTTTGCTCCGTACAAGTCTCCTGGAAAGGATGGAGTTTTCCCAGTGTTACTGCAGAAAGGGTATGAACATTTCAAACATGTTTTGAAGAAAATACTTACTTTTAGTCTTGCGACAGGATATATTCCAAGAGCCTGACAGGAAATAATTGTCAAATTAATTCCCAAAGGCGGTCGCGACACTTATGAGGAAGCGAAGAGTTTCAGGCCTATCAGTCTAAGCTCATTTCTTCTTAAAACAGTGGAACGCATAGTCGATCACTATATGAGAAATGTTAGTTTGGGCCTGCATCCGCTACATGGAATGCAACATGCTTACCAGCGTGGAAAGTCCACTACAACCCTGTTACATGATGTTGTGTACAACATTGAAAAAGCTTTCTCACAAAAGCAATCTTGCTTGGGAGTTTTCCTAGATATTGAAGGTGCCTTTGATAACGTGTCTTTCAATTCAATTCTGGAAGCAGCCCGTGGTCATGGCATACCTTCAAGTATCACAAATTGGATACACGCAATGCTTAGCAATCGACTTCTTTGTTCATCGCTTCGGCAAGCAGAGATTAGAAAGCTAAGTGTCTGTGGGTGTCCTCAAGGTGGTGTACTATCCCCACTTTTATGGAACCTTGTCGCTGATGGTTTGTTAAGGAAACTTAATAACCTTGGATTTCCGACTTATGGTTTTGCCGACGATTATCATATATTGATGACCGGTATAAGCATTAACACTCTCTTTGATTCAATGCAGCAAGCCCTGCGATCTGTTGAACAATGGTGCTGTCAGGTTGGATTATCTGTAAATCCGGGCAAAACATCAATGGTGCTTTTCACTCATCGTAGGATAATCACAGGAGCTCGTCCGTTGCAGTTCTTTGGTTCAGAGGTCACTGTGGTCGAACAAGTTAAATACGTCGGGGTTATTCTTGACTCAAAACTGAATTGGTCTGCTCACATTGACTTCAGGATTAAGAGAGCTTGTATGGCTTTCGGCCAATGCAGACGAGCTTTTGGAAAATCATGGGGACTCAAACCCAGATATATTCATTGGATCTACACAACTATTGTTAGACCAATTTTAGCATATGGTTGTCTTGTATGGTGGCAGAAAGGAGAAGTCGCGACAGTTCAGTCAAAGCTAAATCATCTCCAAAGGATGGTCCTAATGGCGATGACAGGAGCATTCACGACAACTCCTACTGCTGCTCTAGAGGCGCTACTGTGCATTAAACCACTACATGTGTTCCTAAAACAAGAAGCATTATCTTGTGCATATCGTCTTAAGGTTACAGGGCTTTGGAACAGTAACCCATTAGATTATGCTACCAGCCACACTCGCTTGTGGTCTCAAATGGTTACGTGGGATGAGTATTTACTCGCTCCTAGTGACCTAACTCTCACATGCAGTTTTCCTTTCAAAACATTCAATGTGAGCTATCCTCTTCGTGAGGAATGGTTGTCTGGTTGTCTGGAACGACAACTTGATGAACACATAGTTTGTTATACGGACGGTTCTCTGTTGAATGGTCGTGCTGGTGCTGGTGTCTACTGTCGTGAAATGAGGCTGGAGCAGTCTCATTCACTTGGTAGATACTGTACTGTGTTTCAAGCAGAAATCTACGCGATTCTGTGTGGAGTACAATCGGCACTTCAGCAGAGGATCTGTGGTGAGCGAATTTATTTTTGTTCCGACAGTCAGGCAGCCTTAAAAGCACTCAGTTCGAATGACTCACGGTCGAATCTAGTGATCGCATGTCGAACTCAAATTGAAGACCTCAGCATTTCAAATGCTGTTTACTTCTTATGGGTACCCGGCCATTCTGGTATTACTGGAAATGAATGGGCTGATGAGTTGGCTAGAGCTGGTGCAACGAATGATTTCGTTGGTCCTGAACCAGCTTTACCACTTTCAACTAGTTGGATAAAGCACAAGATTCGTTCTTGGGCTGTATCCAAACATGCCAGCTACTGGCGCAGCTTGCAAACTTGCGCTCAGACAAAAGCATTTCTACCAGATTTAAATCTGAAAATGTCAAAGTGTCTACTGCATTTCTCCAAGCATCATTGCAGTATTCTGGTCAGAGCTCTGACTGGACATTGCAAACTCAATTATCACATGGCTACTATTCAATGTGCTGAGTATTATTCGTGTGATTTGTGTGAATGCGATTATGGTACTTCATATCATCTGATATGTAACTGTCCCGCATTGACGCAGCTACGTATCCGGGTTTTTGGTTCTCCATACATGGTTGAGTCTGTGTATGCGGAGCTAAAATTGAAGGATATTCTCTCGTTTCTTACCCAATGTGGTAAGGAGCTATAGTCAGAAGGGTTCATCGTTCTTCCTGGAGTGAATGAATCCCTTCTGTATTTACCTTAAATAGGGTTTAGCAGATTGTTTGGCATCTTTTAGGGGGTGCCGAATTTACTTCTGCTCGTACATACTGCGAATCGTTCTGCATTCTTCCGGGAGTGCAGAATGGTGTCGCTTTTGTAAGATCTTCAAATCCTCTCGGGGGTTGGAGGTTTTATTAACAGCGGACTGTTCGGGACCTCGTAGAGGTTCAGAATTTACTTCTGCTTCCACTAAATGTGATCCTCAGCAGATTGTTCGGCATCCCTTAGGGGTGCAGAATTTACTTCTGCTTTTATGTGTTTTTGTGTCGTCAATTTTTCCCATCCTCCTAGTCCAACCCTTACCATTTCCTTTCAATCCTTCCCTCTTATATATCGGGAAAATGATGCTAAAAACAAATTGATGGCAAGGCACAAATCTCCAAATATCAAGGGGAACGTGCCATTTGAGCCAATTTGTTCTGATTCCTGATTCATTTTTTTTGCACATTTTACCCCATAACTCCGGAACCGGATCCAAATGATATTCAGGAATTTTTTATGGGACCACAAGACCTTTCATTTGAATCTAAGTTTGTGAAAATCGGTTCAACCATCTCCGAGAAAAAGTTAGTGCAAAAAACGTTACATACCCACATACACACACAGACATTTTGCGTACTCGACGAACTGAGTCGAATGGTATATGACACTCGGCCCTCCGGTTCTCGGTTTAAAAGTCGGTTTTCATAGTGATTGCATAACGTTTCTATATGAGAAAGGCAAAACACAAGAATATGTGAGCTTTTTGTGAACTAAATTGGGCTCATTACGGAAATAGTGTCACTCCAACAAGATGGTTACTATTACTATTACTGAAGACACTTATTAATTTGAAATAACTACAAACTTTTACAATATGCTTTTCAACGTGAATCGTTTGAGTGACCTCCAACAAATGTCAGAACAGGATTTTTACACCAGAAATGATAAATTCAAAGTAAGTGATCGCATAGCAACACTGAAGAAATACGCCTTAATATACAAGATTAGCTCAAGATCATTCCACAAGTGCTTCTGCAATTTCTTCCTCAGAATCGTTTCCTACTTTTGATTACCAATCTTAAAATTGTTTCCTGTAACTTCGGAAGCAGCACCAATTGTGTGACATGTTACTCTGGTTTCCCTTACCTAAACTGCATCAATACTCATTTTATCAATAAATAGTACTAGAAAACTAAGATCTTAAACCACTTTAGTAACAACAATTGTGATGAGCAGTTCTAGTGAAATTATCATAATGGATCAATAAATCAAAGATAAACATTATCAAGTGCTGTGCGAATAAATCAAAGTTAGCCATTATCAAGTGCTGTGCAAAGATAAACAATCCGAAGTGTAATCGTAATAATTTACGTCCCATGTCGTCAAGGATAATCAACCAAATTTATTCTATAGGATATAATCATGAACGAAATAATGAGTATTTGTGCATCATGACGTGGCGTTGTATGTCACAATTGAAGTCCTCAAATGAAAAAAAACGTCGATCGGATAAAAACGACGAACCAATGCAACCATCAATAAGTGCATCCTGATGATCCAGAACCATCAACGAGTGGTCAACAATCCGTAACTGAGCTAGGTAAGAATAGTTATCCTAATGTTTTTATCAACCTTCCACTGCAGTCGCTTCCATATCACATATATTTTATAGCATTTATTTTTCTCACATTGAACTTTTTTGTCTCACAGATAGTTTACCATCAATTCCATCATTGGACTCATCTCCAACAACAAACCAGCTACACGGACCGTTTATCGTCGAAAAATATTGCTGAAATATTAACCGTGTCAGCCAATCTCATCAAGGAATATGAGAAGCATGCATTATCGCATCTAAAAATCATTGCAAATTACGCAAGCATATATTCCGAACAGATTCAATGGACTCTGGCAAAGAGGAGCCGTATGATGAAATAATTATGCAATTGAAGGACAAATTCAATTCTCATACAGATAACAGAAGTGAAAAAATAAAAATATTATCGGTACTCACTTTTTACGTGTCGCCTTCGGCTCATCAGTGCGTCAGCAGTTCTAACGCCTCTCTGCCATCTTTTTACTAGCGTACCGACAGAAAACGAAACTAAGTGACGCCATTCTGGCCGTCAACAGATCTTAGTTATTCAGGGGTTTCTGGTGCCGGTTTTGAGCAAAGTGTTGAACCGTTAGGTAACGTTTGCAGTTCAACATAAACTGCGGACGCACTGATGTTCCGAAGGGGACACGTAAAAAGTGAAAATAGTTATGTGCACTTAGCACAAACCCGGTACCCATGCTGTCCCAAAAACCCCTAACCAACTATTATCGGTACTGCCTCAGACTTAGTCAATGAAAACAATCGTTGGAGAGCTTAACGAACCAATGTACCCATGGAGGCAAGTAAAGGAACTTGTTGATCAGATAAATGTTATATAAAAATACATAAGTATTTGAGTAAAATTTAGTACACTCCGATGTTGTGTTGGTTATTTCTTTCGCCGATATTTCCTCAGAACTAATCCAGAAAATAAAGAAGTAATAAGGCAATATTTGTTTGATGACATAAGCTCTTTTCAATGGAGTTCTTCGTTAATAAACATATACTTGGTTGGTATATTAAAAAACATCTTTTCACAAACTGAGTTTCATTGAATCCCAAGATAATTGTAACTTTCGTTGGTTTAGTTTTTCGATGATTTTTTTTCAAATTACTTTTGTTACTTTTCGGTAATTTTTTTTCAAATTACTTTTGTTACTTAAAACTTGAATTTTTGACTGTAGGTAGGGAACAAAACTTACAAAATTTCTTCCAAATCAAAAAAGGTTTTTACCTACCTCATATGGAAAGGCAATGCAATCACTGTGAAAATCAACTATCGAGCGGAGGCTTGCAGGCCCGAGTGTCATACACCAGTCGACTCCGTTCGTCGAGATCATAAAATTCCTGTGTGTATGTGACAAATAATATCACTTGATATTCTCAGAGATGGTTGAACCGATTTTCACAAACTCAGATTTAAATAACAGGTCTTATAGTTCCCTAAATTACTATTGAATTTTCAACCCGATCCGACTTCCGATTCCTGAATACACCAAAAAAATGAAAAAAAAATTGTCACTCACTTTTCTCAGAGATGGCGTGACCGATTTTAACAAATTTAGATTCAAACGAAAGATCTTATGGTCGCATAGTTCACTATTGAATTTTATCTTTATCCAACTATCGGTTCCAAAATTACAAAGTAATATGTGCAAATTCATGGAAAAATGCGCACTAAATTTTCTCGGAAATTTCTCAACCGATTTTAACAAACTAATGTAGTTTTCGCTTTATGCCAAACCCAACCCAGTTTCCACCGTAACTGCTGTCAAATCGTTTTTTTAGAAGCTAGTCTCGAACCTAGTTTCAACATTGTTGTCCCGGGTTGGCAGTTCAATGCATAGGGCACTGGTGATACAAACCAGTTGTCGTATGTTCGAGTCCCGACCTGAAAGGATTCGTAGTGTCAGTAGAGCCGTAGCACCAGCCATGCAATCGTTCTGTACACTCTGAATCGGCTGCGAAGTCTGTTGAAACAGAAGGTCAAATTCCACTACAGGAATGTAATACCAAGACTTTTTCAACATTGTTGAACTGAAAATCGAGTCGGTTTTGAGCCCGGTTTTTTATCGGGTTTGCTCAGATCCCCGTTGCTAAGAGCGAAACCAACACAGTTTTGTTAAATGTGTTTGTTTGATCAAACTACCCGGGGTCAGTTCCAGTTTTTTCAAGTGAAAACGACGTAAGTTACAAATAAAAGGTCTTGAAATTCGTTAAAAAGTTACTGAAAAATTTATCCAGATCCGACTTCCGGTACCAGTTACAGCGCAATAAGAGAAAATTTTTCATTTTCAAGAGAATTTTTTACTGCCAAATTTATCTAGTTGGCAGACTTTGTTTGTTAGTGGGTATATAAATCTACTTTGGGACTACTAGACCCCGCTTCCCGGTTCCGAAAGCACCGGTAATAGTGACGAAAAGCTCCAAAAACGGAACTAACATCGATTTCTCAGCAACGGTTAAACCGATTTTCACAAATCATGATTCAATTTGAAGCTCTCATTATCTTAAAAAAATACTGTGTAATTTCATCCAGATCCGGTTCCGAGATTATAGAGCGATGAGTGTCTAAACTTTCAAACTGTCATACAAAATGATGCGAAACCGGTACGCATCGGTATTGGTACGGAAGAAGAAAACATCACCGCCTAGCACACAGCGTGCTTTGTTCAATTTTGTACAGCGCGCTGGGTTGCCACATTTAAATCTATATTAAGCTGACCGCGGACAGAAGCCAAGGAAAACAAATGTAAATATATTTGTGAAACAATACTTTTTCCTTTAGTAATAGTATTTGTGAGTAGAGAGGAATGAAATAATAATATTTGTGTGCTGAGAGGAATACAGTTGCCAGAACAGAATGTAAACATTGAAACTATTCAAATCACTTTGTTCTGAGTGGACTTATCTCATCTTCATGCTCATTCTGGAGTTAACAAATTGCAATCATGCGACCAAAAGAATAAAATGATTGTGCCAAAGAAGATAGTTTACTGTTTGCTTTCGCTTGGTTCTTGGCATTTTTGTTACATTACAAAGTAAAAAGGAAGCTGTTACATTGATGAATTAATAGTAACTCGAAATCAGAACAAACTCTGCTGCAATGGCTTTTTATATTATTTTAATTTTTGAATGTGAAGCTCCCATGTTCAAAAAATACAAACCAACACATTCTACATTTTCCATTTTGTCGACAACATCATCGTTTTCGGATACGAAAGCAACCTCACCCAGAGAACAGTCAAGTGGCACTTGACAAGAGAGCTTGATGACAAATCGGCTATTTGCTTTGAAAAGATTTATCATGCAAATTTGAAGATATAATTTCATATATTGACGAAAATATTTTAAAACTTTACCTATTGATACCAAATTATTGGATCCAGTACAGTTTCTAAATTCCGTGGTACTGTTTTGAACCGTCATTTCTGGCAGTTCTTCCACTGTTTGAACTGATGAGTTCCGCACATACTCACTACCCAAAACACACTCTATCAACGTATTCTACCTATTTTTCTATTGATTTTCGCGAATGAGCGCTGCTTTTCTCTTTTTAGATGGACGAGGCATTTTGAAAAGATTGCAATACTTGAACTGCTGGTTTAATTTTTGCATTCCATAGCGACGGTAAATAAGACGACAGGGTTGCGGATAACTTGGAGGGGAAGCAATATTTGAAATGGAATTAAGAGAAATGTTATCGTATTTTAAAAAAAATATTTAAATTTTAGATGGTGACGTACGAAATTAGTTTTGATCCGTAATTTTAACAATATCAATGTGCGACTAATTGAAAATAATGCAATTTTTATTGCATTGCAAGGTTTTTTCTCTAATTATGTATGGCATCACTGCCAATATAAAAGGGTGGTATTACTAATACTAAAGCAGGCCGGCAAACTTTTTATCGTGGATTTTTGGAAAATTTTCAAAACCAGAACTGTGAATTGTTCAAAGGTTTTATAATTAAATGTTTAGATCAGAGGATAAGTTTACTGGTGAAGAACAACTCAAAAGTGCTACATAGAGCTTGCTTATGTCACAGAGCTATGAACAGCAGTTGAAATCTTGAGGTGGGTGAAAAATAATAACATTCTAAGAAGAAACCTTCTAATGAAGGTCCGAAAAAGTTTTGCAGAAATCATTCTTAAGAGTTGATAGTTTATTGTAAACATATATCAATACGATGAGTGATTATGTCACCAAATTGCAGTAGCAATTCTACGCAACATATAAATGTGTTTCATGGTTTGTTTATATCTAGAGCAGGACAAAATAGCGTAAGGTGGAGTGGGAGGGTAGGTTGTTGCTTGGTTGCCATTTGTGGTTCGTTTCCATGGTCACTTGACGTAACTATTTACAAATTGAAAAGGTTGTGGTAGTTTATACCCAAAGATAGTTTTTGATTTTATTTATATTAAACAAATCTAGATCAGAATCAGAATAAAATGGCTCAAACGGAAAACTTGACTAATTTTGTAATAACCACTCATCGAAATTTTTTGCAGGATTTGTCATTTTCGACTACAGCCATTTGAAAAAAAAATGAGTAAAAACAGTGGCATTTTTTGACAAAGTTTCCATGTACAGCTAGTTTCATTAAAATCTGAGAGGGTGCTGTCAACTCTGAATACGGCTTAGCGTAAAATTTGTCAGGTGCAATAATAATATGATCATTATTGAATGATGTTTAAAAATGAAATAATCAAATTGATTAGCATTTAATAAGAGAATATTATAATCTATTAATTAATATGCAGAAATAAATAAATAGAAAAAAGGTAAAACACGGATTTCCTCGGACGAACCTAAAAAAAATCTAATCGCGCAGGCGAAGAGCATTAGCTGCTCTCAAAAACTCGTTCGCGCATTCATTGGTATGCTCTGATCTTGTTTCATGCAAGCTCGGAATTCCATGTTATGTCGTTTCCCCATGAGAAATTGACAACCACCTCAGGAGAAATTTTAAGTGCTTAACATTAATTTCTAATTTATATTAGATGAACTCGATTGATAATGATAATAAATAGTTTATCGCTTCAACCGAAATCGCAGGTAGAGAAACTTAATGCTATAAAAAACTGCTTGCATAAAAAACTTGAACACAAGCTTGGCGAAGAGAAGCTTATTTATCGAAATCGCAAGTATGTACAAAGATATAATTGCATACATTTGGGATAATGGTGTAATTTCGTCGGTTATAAAACAAATGCAAATCAAGACAAATGATGTTCGATTAAGCAGTGTGCCTATAAATATATTATATTATTGAATAAAAAAAAATGATGTTCGATGTTGGTTCGGATTGATTGAACTTTTTGATTGTAGATCATTAGAAATTTTTAATTAGTTGCCTTGTTCCACATCAATGGCTCGAACAATCCCATGGGGCTGATCCTTGCAGTTTTATCCAATTACCCTATCAAAGTGGAAAAATCAAGAACAAACAATCATTAAATCGTAATCACTAGCAAAGATGATCGCTTGTGATCTTTACCAATAAAGATCACTACTGATCTAATTTTTTTCAGATCAGTTGGTCAGTGATCTTTGAATCACATCTATCAAAGTCAACACTGATCGGTGGTGATTTTGGGCTACTGTTATCACTGATTCCTGTAAGATAAAATTACTGGACAATTCAATCAGCTTTGAGCATTTTGGAAAAAATGACATATGAGCAAAATCAGACATGACTGCCGATTGATTCACATCTAAAATCATTGATCCCAATCAGGGGCGTGAAAATTAGTGCAACAGTAATCCAACAGTTATTTCTAACTAAGGATAACGCGTGTCAATGAGACTTTTAAAATGTTGGAAAATTGTAAACTTTGCATCTTTGGGAAGATTAGTGGAATTAGGAATATTGAAGAAGTTTGTACATCAATGATTTTTGTCAATATGCATGAAGGTGCTCAAATTTGGGAAATTGTCAATTTGTAACTTTAGGAAATGCTCGTTTAACAGTCTTTATTACCAGAGTTACGCAAAATGCCGGTTTCGTTACGGCACGGTTTACAAAGTTTCAACACATGTTCTCCTTTAATACAAACCGTATTCTATTTCGCAACCTGTAAATTGCAGTAAAATGAATACTACATGAAAGGAAATGAATGCTAGATGAAGGTTTTTGGAAAATAATCAGATTGGATCGTAATACAATTGATCATGTTAATTTTACAGTTTTCGCTGCGCAATATCAAACCGCAATGCTAAATTGGTAAAAAAATATACCTCACCAAATACTGATTACAGCGACAAAAGACTGTTTTTCTTCTAGCTGGTTGATGCTGATGATGCACTATCTAGATTAAACCTAATGAAATGCTATTTGACAAGAATTTGATTTAAAGAGGTAATTGGAGTGCAGCAATTGACGCAACGTTTCAATGGTGCATTTGAATTGGCTTAGTCAAATCCTGCACTCCTGTTACTTCTGTGTATGATATTCAAGCTAATTAAAATTAATCAACTTTACAGCACGCTTTGTGACGCTTTGACATGTTTTTCTTACAGTTATAATTATTATTCATCGCAGAATGTATGTTAATATTATTAACTGTTTTTATTGATGATATTACTCCACCACGACGGTATTACTGAATAAATTTCAAATGCATCACGAAACATGGAATTTCGATGCGACCGACGAAATAAACTCACGTAACGAGCCTAAAATTATTGATATCGGATAATCCATATTCGAGAAAACTGAGTAGTAATCAGTTTTGACGTTAACGTCACTTATACCATTACATCACCGGAACTGTAAGTGACAGCCATTTGAACTTCATATCTGTTCAATGAAATAGACTAGCATTACAACGAACCTAACTTTGTTGAAATGTTGATTCCGAATCAGACAGTAATACTGATAACGATGAAGACATTTATAAATTCTAAGTAAATTTAAAATTTATCTTATCAAAAAACATTCGTTGCAGAATTCAATATAATATCTAGAATAAATATGTGATATGAAATAATAATACTAACTATATTTATTTACTGTGAACCAAAAACTTTGCTTATTTCCACCCCTGCCTTAAACTATAAATAACAACAGACAGTCTGCATTCAACACTGTTGTACTAATTTCGGGCAGTACAGTAATAATCCAAATAAAAACGAAAACTCGTTTTATTTACATAGCAGGCCGAACTGAATGCAGTACAGACCACCATAAAACGACGCATTCATCATTTGGAAATCATATCAAAAATAACTTCAAACACGTCTGCTCGCACTAAATCAATTGTTCTATCAGAAATAGACATTTATAAAAATAAATCATTCAAATCAATTTTCCTTTAAAAACTGCACTTATTCACATTTCCACCGAATCACCCATCAATCCGAACGAAACATACGCTAACGGAAATTCTCGGGTGCGAATTCATTGTAAACTGATTGGCATTTACCACCAGTCGGCTCTTTCGAAACCTGTCCCGTTGGTATCTGGTGCGAAACCGAAAAACTGACTCCGTTGTTTAACAGTTTCAAATCGAAAACCTCTTTCGGTTGCTCGCTAACACTTTACGAGCAAGTCGTACGTTTGTGATATGCTTGGTCATAAATTTTTCCCCAAACATCCCCTCGATCCTGCATCTTTTATGGCTTCTATTTGTTCCTCCCTCACCCCCACGACGGGCTGAGTCTCAACAGGTATTGTGCTTTCTCCTTTCATAATCCAGTTCCTTAATGTGCGCCCGTAAATTTTGACCAATCTTTTGTCGTTTACCAACATCTCTGCTGGCTGGTGTATGTGTGTGTGTGTGTGTGTGTGTGTACCCGCAGTGACAGAAGGGGATCATCATCCCGGAGTCGGTTAGTTTTATCTCAAAGCAGTCGCTGTCGTTGGGCCTACTGTAATCGGTTTTATCTTCCTCGACCAGAGCTTCCCTTTTAATTCCCGTGCGAAAGAAGGGCTAACATAGGAAGGGGGAATTCGCTAGGCAGGACGACCAGCAGCTAAAATATTCCTTATATTTATGAAACCGTTCTCGAGCGGACTGTGTTTTGTAGACAATTGTTAATATTGTTTTAAGTGGCCCAGACCAAGCCTGAAAGAATATTTTATGAAGTTTCAAAATATGGGCAACTCAGTTCATGTATGAAAAGTGACATAAAACGGTTAAACGGAAACGGTTTACTAAATTTAAATTTCTCGCTCACACAAAACAAAAAATCTTTATCTGAAGTGTTCTAGTACCTCATTATTAACAAATCAGCTTAGCAGAAAATGAAGACGAGCACTCAACCGGAAACGCTATTGCAAACTTATGTACACTTTTTAGTTTTCTCTATTTAAAAGCGAAGAGAAGGATAACGTCCCGAGCTAACGAAGGTGGCGCAATCGTTCGCGACCGTGGAACTGAGAACGAAGCATATATCTTTTACTTTCAAAATAGCAACTGCATCGGCAAGGGGCCGAGAGCATCATAACTTTATGAAAGTCTGCAAGTGGTCACCGGACAGGAGTGGGATGCTACCCGGCTGGCGTTCGTTGAATCCGTAGAGGTTTTTATTCTATTTTCCTCATTGACAGTGTGTGGTGGAGAGCCTTTTGTATATGTGATGAAACTAACCGACTGCTTTGAGTATTCATATACAAACACGTAGCTACTCAAAAGTAGGCTGGCAGTTTTCCTCAAAGTTTAATTAGGCCATTGCATGCTGGCTGGTGAGAATGTGGTCGGTAACTAGGTTTTTGGTGCAGCATAGATGGAAGCGAAGGTAATTGCAGTTCTAGTCGGTTGCGGTTGTTAGTAGATACTAAAAGATTGGGATATAAGTATTACTTTTAGAACTTCGACATAGAACACACTAATAGGCTGTTAGGCCTGCAATCGAATCAAGTTAGGCATGGTTGTTATTTGGCATGCAATTGGGATCGCTTATCCCTGTTTACTGTGAGAGAAAGAGGGTGAATAAGCTAGTTAAATAATGTTACTTATTTATCTTCGATTTTGAAAAACGACGAATTAAATGTATCGAAAGTCAAGTTCCAGGAAGATGAAGAAACAATACAATATCGAATGGATGTATAGCCTACGAATGGTTAGTTTAATCCCATTTGGATGAAACTAGGTAGATAGGTACACATTTTCAGTTTGATAGAACATTCGTTTTGAAAGAATTGAGAGACCAATTCGACTCAAGTCTGACATTTTAAAAAAAGGCGGGTGAAAAATGTCAGAGACATAACTGGATGTCGTGAATACGAAAACAACTGACATGTCCCTAACACTTCCGAATATCAATTAGTTGATCAATTGTATGAATTATTCAAGCATTCCCCTTTTTCACTACTAGAATTTGAAACGATGCACCTAAACTAAAGTACAGATTAGTTACATTAAACATTCTGAAACACAAATATTATGAAATAACCAGTATAGTTCTTTATAACAAAAATAGCGCATAAAGAATTTTAATGTCGATTATTTCATTTCGCATTTGTATAATTTATTAAAAGAAACTATCAATATGCAATATGGGATTCGTATCCTGTATTCAGAAGGGTCAAATTGCGTAATTCTCTACGACATTAAACTCTGGAACATTTTTCGCAAAAACAAAGAAGGCTTCACTTGATCTCGATTACTGTGAATTTCACGCAGCGAAAAGTGCACAAATCTAACCAAACTGTTCTAGATTTGCACTAAACTGAGGATATTTACCTTCGATTTGCGAAGAAGAAATCCTAATAGTTCTTTAGAAAACTTTTAGACCCATTAGAACGGATGATTTTGTGTGATGCTCTCCACCGTTGTCCCCTTTTCGTTGTTTTTTCACCAATGCAAACGACTAGCAGCTGTGACGTAATTGTCGGAAGCGAAACTAGCTTTGCAAACGACACACAATACATCTGCTCGCAGTGGCGGTAGAATCCAAACTGATCCAATTTTTGTTAAGAGGTTTCTTTTTACTTGATTTCGTCTGTAGCTTTTTTACTAATTGGCGGTCCTAACGGCTATAAAAATAGGAGGATATAGAATTTTAATTTCGATTATTTGATTTCGGATTTGCATTTCATTGAAAGAAACTACGGGATTCATTCCTGCCTTTCAGAAGGACCAAATTGTGCAACTCACTACGATATTAAACACTGTTCGATTTGAACTGCTTTAAGCACTGAAGAGCCGAAGGCGAAACGCGAAGAAATAGAAACAAAATATGTGCTTTTTGCTCAAACCAACAAAACCCCTAAATTTTCACATTCTGCGACGGCCAGTACAGGGTCCGGCACTCGAAGTGTAACCAATTAAAAAGGCCATAAATTCAGTTTGGAAAATTACTTTTACCTAATTCAAAGTACAAAATGTGTAAAAATAATACAAAATTCAGAATCAATTCACTTTTGCTCGATATGACCACCTTTTGCCTTGACTATGGCCTTGAGACGGTCAAAAAACGAATCGCAAGCTGCCCGAATGTGACTTGCAGGTATTTTGGCCCACTCGCGGACAATAACTTTTTTCAGCGCCTCGAGACTGGTGTATCTTTTAGTTCGGACTTTGCTCTCCAAAATGGCCCAAAGAGAATAATCCATTGGATTCGCATCTGGTGAATTCGAGAGCCATTGTGTGGACGTGATGAAGTTCGGAACGTTGTTTTTCAGCCATTCTTGGTTCACTAGAGCTTTGTGAGACGGTGCCGAGTACTGCTGAAATGTCCATGGTCTGCCACCGAGATGTTTGTCTGCCCACGGCTTCAAAGCAACCTCCAGAATACTTTCCCGATAATATGTCGCATTTACCTTGACGCCAGGCTCGATGAAAACGATTGGAGAGCGCCCATCTGCGGTTACAGCGGCCCAAACCATTATCTGTTGCGGGTGCTGCCTCCTGGTGGCCAATCGATGACTCAAATTTTCGTATGAACGGTCGGTCAAGTAAACCCTATCTTTTACGAGTTGACGAATTGCTCAATTGGAAAAATTTTCTCGTCAGAAAATACAATGTTCGGAAATTGACCGCTTTCGGCCAAACGAAGCAACTCCTTCGCTCTCTCAAGTCAAGATTTTTTTTTCGCGTTCACTTTTGGCAAAATGCTTTCTTGCGCTTGTAAACAATACAACTCCGAACTGTCATTTAGCATATTACTAGAGAGCTGATGCCCGTGCGTCAGCTGCGCGAGCGGTCTGAAGTTGGTTACACTTCGAGTGCCGGACCCTGTAATAAGCCGTCACTCGTTTACGCCTGAGACGTTAGAAATAATATAGCACTTGTGCAATATTTTTTGAGGGTTGCATATGTAGTGCAAACTTTGCGTCTGCTTAGCGGTTTAAGTTGAACTGCTAGGCACGAGATGGCAGTTCAATTTGAACTGCTTTAAGCACTGACGAGCCGAAGGCGAAACGCGAAGAAATAGAAACAAAATATGTGGTTTTTGCACAAACCAACAAAACCCCTAAATGTTCACTGTTCGGAACATTTTTGTCGAACGATTTGCTGTACAGCAGCAAATATTTTGTTCTCTTCCTCAGAACGCGTTCTGATTGGCTGGTGTTGACATGGGTCAAATGAGACAGGTTTTTCAATAGTGTACTATTGAAATACTTCAATGCTTTTGCTATACACGTTTGAGTTGAAAAAATTCGATTCCATTGGTAGTCAGATTATATAAATCCTTTCACAGATCACTGTGCTATGAGCTTTAAAAATACGAAAAAGGTAAACGCGTCTTATGAATTATCCTCTTTGATACTCGTTTATACCAAACATTTCAGAAAAGTTTAGTTTTGAACTATTTGAGATTATGTCACACAACTGAAAATTTTATCATAAAATTGTGATCATATTTCCGATGGCATGTAGCAAAAATTATGTTGATTCGTTAGATACAACAAGAGATATTCACGATCAAAAACTTATCACTCTCTCATAGGGTAAATTTTGAAAAGGCACCCCATGGTAAAGTAAGTGGTATTCACGACAAAAAGGTAGGTGGATGTAATTTTGCATTGCATTTCATCGTGATAACTCGGAACAGGTTCGTACCCAGGATTTCGTTTCGGGAGGGACCCACAGATAGAAGAATAATGTTACTACAGATTGCTTATGTACATAGTTTTCGGCGTTTTTAACAGACACTTCAACATTTTCCACGGGAACTTTCATATTTAGGAATTTAAATGATATTTATGACTGGGATCAAGAGAAGGTTATTGTATTACATTTCTTAACGTTTACCGCCATTTCAGTCGCACATGTCTAAAATTTTCTGAATGTCCATTTCTTGAGCATAACAATTCTGAAGACTGTGATAGATTTTGTGAAGCTGGTCCGTGTTAGCTCCCTGACTTTGATTAGTGGAGAATGGAAAACATCCTTCAAATTTGAAGGTCATATTAGTTGATGGCCACACAAACTAGTAGCGGTCTAAAATTCCAAAACGAAACTCACTTCGGTTTTTCAGAGATGATTTTAGGTGGACAAGATGAACAAGGTAATCAGAACCCCAATACGTTGATTTTAACCATGGTAGTGATGCTCATGTGCTTCATGTAAGACTCTTTCACAGCGATTTCGACCTTTTATCGCTCCATTAATGCAATACGCTAATGCTTGCATTGAGGTAGTCCTCCTAAAGTATACGATAACAATCCCAGAAAACCGATCTCATGACCTTTTCGACCCAATGAGCTTCCCTTCCAGGCACTCGTGTCGCTTCGAAGCACAACTTCAGTCCACTGTCGGGTAATCATTTTGTTCTTTGGTGTATAATAATGGATCTAGCCAAACACGTACTCGAAGTGCACTTGCGTTCGTCTTTTAAATCCTAAATAAGTATGTACGGGATCCAGCGGTATCTTTCTCATCTGCAGAATCTTGCCTAACTATGGTAAGCTCGCACACTTTCTCTTTCCGGTCATCCATTACAATTTAGTGTCATTTTATTATTGTCGTTTATTTTGCTCCGGATTTAACCACCATTGAAATTAGTTTCGACACTGTTCGCTTCAAATAAAATATTTTATTTGTTTCTTTTTCTGTTTCGGGAGGGACCAGACCCCTTCCCCTTCTGAATGACTCGGAAAATGTAAATTGTACAAAAATTCTAATTTGTACCGAAAAAAATTATTGAAAACTAAAATTTACAAAATGTCTCTTTAATGTCTTTTTGAACATTTTTATTTTAAACCTTAACTTAAACTCCACAGTTCATGCAAATTTGAATGACAATATTTGCAAACCTTAGAATTTTCGATTGAAAATAGTCACCCCACGGAAAAGCCAGCGATCGCAAAACAACTTAAATGTTAGTTGTTTTTCTAAATTTGATTGGATAAAATTTGATAAAGACTGTCCCAGAATGTATGGACGCAACCAAAAACCGATGCCATTTTGCAATGGTTCAGAAACTGTCAATTTTTATGGTTGCGTCCACTCTTCTCTAACCACTGGTGCAGTTGTTTATTCGTTTTCATTAGTTTGTTTCGAAATGCGTGGTTTTTCAGCAGAACAACGTAGAAAGATTGTGCACAAATGGTGCACAGAACGCGGACTGTCACTGAGAAAGTTAGCAAAAATGGAAGGAGTAAGTGAAAAAGCCGTACGAAATGCAATCAGGAAGTTCGGTGAGGACAACCTTTGAGGATAAACCGAAAACGAAAAAAAAGGTCCTGCTAACCCTCAGTTGGATAAACGTCTACTGAAGGCGTTCGAGCAAAAGAAGTAAATTTCAGTTCGAGATGTGGCCAAAAAAGTGGGCACTTCGAAGTCAAATATTCTTCGTGCTAAAGAACGTTAGAATCTTCCAACTTAGAAGAAGCAGAAACAACCAAAACGTAGTCCGAAACAAGAAGCATCGATCAGATCGAGGGTTCGAAAGCTGTACAATAGGATTCTTGCTGGAAATTTGAACTGCATAATTATGGGCGACGAAACCTACGTGAAACTCGATTACAAATCCTTGTCGGGACCACAATATTATACGGTGCGAGAAGGGCAAGTGTTAAACCAGTCCGAGAAATCGATTGAAGTCGAAAAATTTGGTAAGAAAGCTATGGTCTGACAAGCACTTTGTAGCTGCGGTAAGATTTCGAAACCCTTCATCATCACTGCTTCAATGAACAGAGAAATATACATCAAGGAATGTTTACAAAAACGACTTCTACCCATGATTCGAAGTAACAAGGATCCTGTTGTCTTCTGGTGAGATCTTGCTTCTTGCCACTACTCGAAATCAACGGTAGAATGATATACTACCAAAAATGTCACTTTCGACATGAATCCACCAAATTGCCTACAACTTCGACCAATTGAGGAATTTTGGGCATTAACGAAGGCACATCCTAGGAAAAATGTCTCGGCAGCCGAAACCATTCAACAGTTCGAAAAAGATTGGAAAAAAGTGTCAGAACTTGTCGCCAAGAAGTCTGTACGGAATTTAATTAGGAACGTTCGCAAGAAGGTGCGCCAGCTAGTCTACAATGGCTAAGTAGCAAATGTTGAGAATAATATTCTGTTGTTGTAGTCTAATATTATCAGTATAACGAAAAAAAATTGAGTATGTAACACTTGTGAATTATTTACAGTGAAATCAAAGTGCGTCCATACTTTCTGGGACAGTCTTTACAACGAATCGATTGTTGTTTTACCTAAACTATAATTTTTTATTTATCGTGCTGGCAGTTTAGCAATGACATCCAGCAAATACACACACCACTAATGAGTAATGAAACGTTACAGTTGAGCAATGACATACGAGGTCTGTTCAAAAAGTACCCGGAATTCTCATTTTTCTAAAAAAATATTTATTTATTCGTCTACATCTATATGGTCCCCTTTAAAGTAATCCCCCCTAGATATAATACACTTATACCAGCGTTTTTTCCAGTCTTCGAAACACCCCTGCTAGTCACTTTTTGTAATGCTCTGTAGCACTCTCAGCGATTCTGCCTTTATCTCTTCAATCGATGAAAAGCGCTGTCCTTTCATGGGTCTCTTCAACTTTGGGAACAGGAAAAAATCACACGGAGCGATATCTGGCGAATAAGGAGGTTGGGGCATGATTAAAGTAATGGTAATGCGTTTGTTTTTTTGATCAAAATTCAGCAGTTTTGGGACGAATTTTGCTGCAACTCGTTTCATGCCCAAAACATTTGAAAAAATATGATGGCATGAGCCAACTGATATGCCAACTTCATCAGCAACTTCTCTAATAGTGATTCGGCGATCATCCATAATCATTTTTTCCACTTTTCCCACATTTTCATCGATTATTGACGTGCTGGGTCGACCGGTCGTTCGTCGTCTTCAACGTCTTCGCGGCCATCTTGGAAACGCTTATACCACTCGTAAACACTTGTTTTTTTCATAGCAGACTCACCGTAGGCTCTCTGTAACATTTCGCACACTTGGTTACACTTTATTTCATTTTTCACGCAAAATTTAATACAAATTCTATGACTCTTCAATTCTTCCATTGTTTAAACTAACAAAAATCACCGAGCTCAAAAAAACACGTCTACACCAGCCGCTACAAGACAGAATGTAAACAATGAATACAGCTGAAAATTTCACCATACATTAGGGACATATGTACCAACACAATGAAAATAAAATTTTGACCACCGGACTCTCCAGACGCGCGCAATTAAAAAATTCCGGGAACTTTTTGAACAGACCTCGTACACCCTAAGCGGAAAATGATACGTTTCAATGAGGTGTCACTCGTGCAACTGAGCAAAGACTCAAATCCCAGCAAATGTATGCATGAATGCAAAAAATGTCTTAGCCGTTTTAATCAATTATTCAGATATTTGAATTTAAGACGTCTATTGCAATAAATATTTTTTACTGCTGGTCTCTTCCGGTTGTAGGCAATCATTTGCCATTGAAAATTTTCAATATAAAATAGTTCAATAACTTTTTACATTTTCTTTACGTTTCGTCTTAGACTCGTCAGTGCAGAACAGTGCTTAGTACGAACTTAACCAGTTCAAATTCAAAAATTACATCGAGTAGAAAATTAACTCTTCATAAAATTTTGTCGAAAAATAAATAATTAAAAAAAGGCGGGTGGGTAATGTCAGAGACATAACTGGATGTCGTGAATACGAAAACAACTGACATGTTCCTTAATACTTCCGAATATCAATTAGTTGATCAATTGTATTAAATTGTATGTAGAACTAATCCTAAACTAATGTACAGATTAGTTACATTTAACATTCTGAAGCACAAATATTATGAAATAACCAGTGTAGTTCTTTATAATAAAATAATGGTGGCTCTGAAAAGAATCTTTTATGAAAGCATTTGTGATGGAGAGTGATGAGTTGAATCCGAATTCCGATGGATACCGCTGACTTCCGTCATCTAATTCCAGGTTGAACTGTTGTACGTGGGTGCGATACTGATATGGTTGGTGTAAGTGTAGTGTTTACAATCGATTATAATCTTCCAATAAAGAAAACATTAATTCGCTGGGTTGATCAATGATACAATAGGCCTAATTTATTGAACGAAACTATCAATATGCTATAGGGATTCGTTTCTAGCATTTAGAAGGGTCAAATTGCGTAATTCTCTACGATGTTAAACTCTGGAACATTTTTCGCAAAAACAAAGAAGGCTTCACTTGATCTCGATTACTGTGACATTCACACGGCGAAAAGTGCACAAATCTAACCAAACTGTTCTAGATTTGCACTAAACTGAGGATATTTACCTTCGATTTGCGAACAACAAATCCTAATAGATCTTTAGAAAACTTTTGAGCCATTAGAACGGCTGATTTTGTGTAATGCTCTCCACCGTTGTTTTTTCATCAATGCAAATGACTGACAGCTGTGACGTAATCGCTCTTGTCGGAAGCGAAACTAGCTTTGCAAACGACACAAAATATATCTGCTCGCAGTGGCGATAGAATCCAAACTGATCCAATTTTTGTTAAGAGCTTTTTTTACGTGATTTCGTTTGTAGCTTTTTCACTAATGGACGGTCCTAACGGCTATAGAAATAGTCGCATCCTGAATTTTAATGTCGATTATTTCATTTCGGATTTGCATAATTTATTGAAAGAAACTATCAATATGCTGTAGGGATTCGTTTCTAGCATTCAGAAGGACCAAATTGAGGAACTCACTACGATATTCAATACTGTTCGGAACATTTTTCTCGAACGATTTGTTATACAGCAGCAGATATTTTGTTCTCTTCCTCAGAACGCGTTCTGATTGGCTGGTGTTGAAATGGGTCAAATGAGACAGGTTTTTCAATAGTGTACTATTGAAATACTTCAATGCTTTTGCTATACACGTTTAAGTTGAAAAATTTCGATTCTTTTGGTAGTTAGATTATATAAATCCTTTCACAGATCACTTTAAAAATACGAGCAAGGCAAACGCGCCTCATGGATTATCCCCTTTGATACTCGTTTATACCAAACATTTCAGAAAAGTTTAATTTTGAATTATTTGAGATTATGTCACACAACTGATAATTTTATCATAAAATTGTGATCATATTTCCGATGGCGTGTAGCAAAAATTATTATTATTTTTTTTTTTTTTTATTCAACAATATAATATATTTTTAGGCACACTGCTTAAGCTCTAAGATGCCAAGGGTATTTTCTAATCTTAATTAACGACTAACTTAAAACTAGAATAGTATCGTTAGATTATGTCGTCTTAGATTTTCTAGAATCCATTGTATGTTGCATGGGTCTTCCAGATGGCGCTATCTATGGCCGATTCCTTTCGGTTCGTGTGGGTCCGCGGGAAACACCCCCAGGCTACGAAGGCCCGGCGGGTGGCCCGCATGCTGGTCATCGACTGGAGCGTAGAACCGTAGACGGTGATGGTGATGTTACGGAAGAGAATGAAAAAAAAAAGTAAATATTGTGGAAACCGAGGTAAATAGGGGGTATGGAAACAAAATGTCTGAAAACTACAAAGATCTAATTAGTTGCCATCGAGATGGTGAAGAGACGGAGAAAGGGGGAACGAATAGTTAGTGACAAAAAAAAAAGATCTTGTTAGTTCCAATGAAGATGGTGGACAGGGACGGGGATCGAGAGAATCGGGCGGATATTAGTGTCGAACCTGTAGGTGGAGATTATACTTTCTGAGCGAGGTATATCAGATTACACTTGGATATTAATGTGTTTAAGGTACTGATATATGAGAAACATATATGAACTATCCCGACTCGCCATCACATCTCGGACCGGAACCTCAGGTGGTCTACCTCGGGCCCTAAGGGATTCCAGTAGCTTCGACCTGGCGTCGCGATACTCTACGCACGACCACACGACATGCTCGATGTCCTGATAACCCTCGCCACAGGTGCAGAGACCGCTCTCCGTGAGCCCAATACGCCGGAGATGTGCGTTGAATGTGTAGTGGTTTGACATGAGTCGAGACATCACACGAATGAAATCGCGACTCACGTTCATCCCCCTGAACCAAGGTTTCGTCGATATTTTGGGAACAATGGAGTATAGCCATCTTCCCAGTTCGTCATTGCTCCATGAAGTTTGCCAACTTTCGAGTGTCCTCTGACGAGAAATGCTAAAAAATTCATTGAAGCAGATTGGTCTTTCATAAATTTCACCTTCTAATGCACCCACCTTAGCTAATGAGTCTGCCTTTTCATTTCCCGGAATGGAACAATGCGAAGGGACCCAGACTAAGGATATTAAATAAGACCGACCAGATAAAGTTCTCAAGTGTTCCCGTATTTTCCCCAGAAAATATGGGGGATACTTTCCTGGCTTCATTGAACGGAGAGCTTCTATTGAACTTAAACTATCCGTGACAATGAAGTAATGGTCTTTGGGTAAATTTTCAATGATCTCAAGAGTATACTGAATAGCAGCTAATTCTGCGACGTAGACTGAAGCCGGATCACTGAGTTTGTACGAAGCGGTGATGTTTTTATTGAAGATACCAAAGCCTGTGGATCCGTTGAGATTTGACCCATCAGAGTAAAACATCCTTTCACAGTCAACTGCTCTGAATTTATAATAAAAAATATTAGGGATCACTTGAGGGCGTACGTGATCCGGAATCCCACGAATCTCTTCTCTCATGGATGTGTCGAAAAACACAGTAGAATCAGAAGTATCCAAGAAATGAGCACGGTTGGAAACAAACGAAGAAGGATTAATATTCTGAGCCATGTAATCAAAATACAAGGACATAAAACGGGTCTGAGAATTGAGCTCGACAAGCCTTTCGAAGTTTTCAATCACCGTCGGATTCAAGACATTGCATCGAATCAGCAATCGATATGAGAGATCCCAGAATCGGTTTTTAAGTGGTATAACGCCCGCCAGCACTTCGAGACTCATCGTATGAGTCGACTGCATGCAACCCAAGGCTATACGCAAGCAACGATACTGAATTCTTTCCAGCTTGATGAAATGGGTGTTCGCCGCGGATCGGAAGCAAAAGCATCCGTATTCCATCACGGACAATATCGTTGTTTGGTACAGCCTGATCAAGTCTCCTGGGTGAGCACCCCACCAAGTTCCGGTTATTGTGCGAAGAAAATTAATTCTCTGCTGGCATTTTTGTTTCAGATACCTAATTTGACATCCCCACGTGCCTTTGGAGTCGAACCAGACCCCGAGATATTTAAATGTGAAGGCCTGAGCTATGGTTTCACCCCTTAGTTGAAGCTGTAATTGTGCTGGTTCTCGCTTCCTTGAAAATACAACCAGCTCAGTTTTCTCCGTAGAGAACTCGATACCCATTTGAAGAGCCCATGTCGACAAGTTGTCGAGGGTATCTTGTAATGGTCCTTGGAGATCGGCAGCTTTGGGTCCTATAATGGACACAACGCTGTCGTCGGCAAGTTGTCTTAGCGTGCAAGATGTGTTTATACATTTGTCGATGTCGTTTACGTAAAAATTGTATAAAAGGGGGCTTAAACATGAGCCCTGAGGAAGACCCATGTAACTGAATCGTATTGTCGACAAATCATTCTGCGCAAAATGCATATGTTTCTCGGACAATAGATTATACAAAAAGTTATTCAAAACTGGTGAAAGACCATGCTTATGCAACTTCTCAGATAGGATATGTATTGAAACTGAGTCGAAAGCCCCCTTGATATCTAGGAAGACTGATGCCATTTGTTCTTTACGGGCAAATGCCATTTGAATTTCGGTTGAGAGCAACGCAAGACAATCGTTCGTTCCTTTGCCCCGGCGAAAACCAAATTGTGTATCTGAAAGCAAGCCATTGGTCTCGACCCAATTGTCTAGGCGGAAGAGAATCATTTTTTCAAACAATTTCCGGATACAGGAAAGCATAGCAATCGGCCGATACGAATTGTGGTCGGAGGCAGGTTTCTCTGGTTTTTTAATGGCGATAACCCTCACTTGTCTCCAGTCATGAGGGACAATATTACCCTCAAGAAACTTGTTGAATAGATTCAACAAGCGCCTTTTGGCAGGGTCAGGCAGATTTTTCAACAAGTTGAATTTGATTCTGTCTAGCCCCGGGGCTTTATTGTTACACGACAAGAGTGCAAGAGAAAACTCTACCATCGAAAACGGTGTTTCGTTTGTATTCGCTGTCGCGACGCGGGAGATCTTCTGGTCCGGAACAGAGTCGGGACACACTTTTTTAGCGAAATCGAATATCCAGCGGTTAGAATATTCCTCGCTTCCGTTCGTGGTGTTTCGATTGCGCATTCGTCGGGCTGTGTTCCAAAGAGTGCTCATCGATGTTTCTTTTGTTAATCCGTCAACGAAACGGCGCCAGTATCCGCGTTTCTTTGCTTTAATTAGGTTCTTCATTTGCATGTCTAACGCCGCGTAATTCCGATAATTATCAGGTGTTCCGTTTTTTCTAAAAATGATATACGCTGCAGATTTTTTAGCGTTTAACTCTGAGCACTCTTTGTCCCACCACGGGTTGGGAGGACGGATGTTAGTTTTCGCGCCCGGTACACGTTTCGTCTGAACTTGAATCGCGGTTCCGAGAATCAAGTCAGCCAAAAACGTGTACTCTTCCTCCGGAGGAAGTTCTTGTGTTGATTCTATTTTCTCAGATATAGAGTTTGCATATCTTTTCCAATCAATATTTCGTGTGAGGTCATACAAAACATTGATTGTCTTCGATGGTCTTAATCCGGTGACAATTGAGATGACGATAGGCAAGTGATCGCTACCGTGGGGATCAGGGATTACCTTCCACGTGCAATCCAACCGTAGCGATGTCGAGCAAATGGAAAGATCCAGCGCACTTGGTCTTGCTGGTGGTGCAGGAATCCGTGTCATTTCTCCCGTATTTAAAATTGTCATATTGAAGTTATCGCAAAGGTCATAGATCAGAGTTGATCTGTTGTCATCCTGAAGACAGCCCCATCCCGTACCATGAGAGTTGAAGTCTCCTAAAACTAACGTAGGTGTAGGAAGGAGCTCCATGATGTCACAAAGCCGTTGGTGCCCAATCGAAGCTCTTGGGGGAATGTATACGGAAGCAATGCAAAGGTCCTTGCCTTTCATTGTGATTTGACATGCAATAACTTCAACACCTGGTATCGAAGGGAGGTTTATCCGGTAGAAGGGATAGCACTTTTTGATCCCTAAAAGTACTCCTCCGTAGGGGTTTTCTCGATCCAAGCGGATTATATTAAAATCATGGAAGGTAATTGGTATTTCAGAAGTTAGCCATGTTTCGCATAAGGCAAATGCGTCACACTCCAAGACGTTTATTAATACTTTGAAGGGGTCTATTTTCGGTATGATACTTCTACAGTTCCACTGTAAAACAGTGATCGGATCCATTACCTCGTTCAATAAATCAGCCATCGAAGGATACAATCGCTGAAATGAGGGGCCATTTTGCAGTTGACTGCTTCAGAAATGTTTTGACTGTGGGTATAAAACTCATCATAAGCTGTTTCAGGGGGTCGGAAATATTGAAAGTTGTGAAAATCCAGTCCACAATATCCGAGAATTTTATGAATCCAGCACTCGGTCGATTTTCTGGTTGGTTTTCTGGGACACTTGGGGATTTTGATGACCCAGGAAGTGCCGGGAATTCCTTTTTAGATCTGAGTTTCTCAAGATCAGGAGCTGTTTGCTTTGGTTTTTTCATTTTACCAGCACTTCCCATTGCTGTTACTTTTGGGGGACCCTCAGAAGATACCTTCGAACCCTTGCTAGGGAGCTTGTGAGAGGAAATATTTATCCTCTTCCTATAGCTGTGAGGGACTGCCGAAGATGTACCTTCTTGGGGATCGTCAGAATCACACTCGTCAGTTGACAAGCAAGCGTAAAGGTTTCCGGTGAGTTTAGGTGGCGTAGCACTCTTGAGCATTTCTGCAAAAGACCGTTTGGAACGAGACTGGAGAGACTGTTTCAATTTATCTCCTCGCAGTTTGTACGCAGGGCATGCCGCGAGGTCATGATGGTCCTCTCTACAGTAGAGGCACTTTTCGATGCTCTTCCCGCAAGAGCCATCCGCGTGAGCCCCTCCACAGTTAGCACAACGATACTTATTACCACAATGAGAGGCTGTATGCCCCAATTGTTTGCAATTGGAGCAATTCATGAGCCGCGGCACATAGAGACGAACAGGCAGACGAACCCGGTCCAGGAGAACGTAGTTGGGTAATGCCGAGCCGGCGAAGGTCACTCGATAAGAGTCTGATTGGGGATAGGATTTTGTACCATCCCCGGCGATCGACACTGAATGCAGCCGTTTGCAATCCAGTATCTTTACATTCTTAAGTACGGGGTCTTTGAAACCGCCGGCCCCGTACTTAAGAAGATCTTCGCATGTCAGGCTCGCATCTGTGACTACGCCGTCTATTTCTACTTCGCGGGCTGGCACGTAGACACAATACTCCCGCGCAAAAAGATCACTTTGAACGATCTCGTTAGCCTGCTTTGAGCTGGTTAACAAGACCCTAAGCTTCCCTGGGCGTACTTTATCAATACGTGTAATAGTAGAGTATCGTGAAGTCAATTCGTGAGATATTTTTATAAGGTTAAATTTGTTGTTGTTCTTGGTCCGGAAATAGACCACACAGGAACCGGTCGAAAGCAAAGGATCATCGGGATACTTCTTTACCCTCGGAATCTTATTGTCAGCTGAAGGGGTAGGGACAAGTGGGGGTGGTTTTGGATCTGTCTCCATTTTTTCATCCGGAGGGGGGGGAACCATTATTATTACACGGAGCTATCTCCGCACAGATTTGATTATGTATGGTGTAAGTGAAATAATCAGAGGATAGCAACAAAATACAAACAATACTTAGCTTGTTCGGCTGCAAAAACAAACGGCCACCAAGACCTGGTCTTGGTCGATTGCCTCTTCAATAGATGCCTAAAACTCCGTGAGGAAAAAAGCACAATCACAATTGTCTATCTATGGCTGTGTGACGGTGAAAAAACCTCCACGAAGAAAAAGCACAAATCACGATATCTAACTCGGTGCAAAAAAAAACTCAACTCACTCGCACACCCGAGTGTCCGATCACAATCGACACTGCGAAAACAAAAGAACGACCTTGAAAGCGGATTAATGCGGACTGTACTGGACTGGATTAAAGCGAATACACATCCGATCGCGTCGACAGATACGGTGGGAATGTAGCAAAAATTATGTTGATTCGTTAGATATAACAGGAGATATTCATGATCAAAAACTTATCACTCTCTCAGAGGATAAATTTTGAAAAGGCACCCCATAGTAAAGTAAGTCGTATTCACGACAAAACAATTACAATGAATATAAAGTAAATTAAATTATTTTTTCGCATCGAAATTGTATCAGTATGATTTACCAGAGTTCGCACCCTCTCGGGCAAAGTAAGCTTACATTTGCTCCGAGAGCACGTTTTTCTTTTTTACCCGTAGCAAACACAGTAAGACTCGGAAACGAAAAACATGATACGT
Organism: Malaya genurostris; assembly: GCF_030247185.1. Lineage (NCBI taxonomy): Eukaryota > Metazoa > Arthropoda > Insecta > Diptera > Culicidae > Malaya > Malaya genurostris. The sequence continues at coordinate 266,169,022 of NC_080571.1, forward strand.
TATTGAAGTTCAAAGAGAGCAATATGAAATACTACGACAATCATGTTTTTTTCTCAATATAGATTGAGATACCTCTCGTGCGATTGAATTTTTCCAGATCCGACTTCCGGTTCCGGTAATACAGCGTGATAAGTGAATTTTTTTTTCATGAGGATTTCTTCATAAGTGATTGCGAAATGAGGTGCCTTGGTGACTTTGTTAGTTAGTGGTAATAAAAATCTATCTTGGGATTACTAGTTCCCGGTCTCCGCTTCCGAACGCTCCGGTAATAGTGAAGAAAAGTTCCAAAAACGGAACTCACTTCGATTTCTCAGGAACGATTAAATCGATTTTCACCAATCATGATTTAAATTAATGCTCCCAAAGTCTTAAAAGATACTGTGCAATTTCATGTAGATCCGACTTCCTGTTCTGGAATTATAGGGTGATGAGTAGCAAAACTTTCATCCTTTCATACAAAATGCTGCAAAACTAATCGGACAACATCGGAACGTGCTGGTACGGAAGAAGAAAACACCATCGTCTAGCACACAGCGTGCTGTGTATAGTGTGTAGGGTTGCCACATTCAATTCTATATTAAATAGACATAACTGTTTACAAATTGAAAAGATTTTGGTAGTTTGTACCCAAAGATAATTTTTGGTTTTATTCAAGTTTGAAAAAAATTTGACAGAATCTTCTAGTGATGGTTTTGAAAATATAAGTAATATGAGAAAGCCATCATTACACCACTAGATGAATTAAAATAGGTTTTTTTTAAAAAACGTATTCGACGCTTCATGCATTTCTTAGACGTTTGTAATAAAAAAATCGATTTCGATATTGGAAAATTTCGTTCTTTGATGACTTTCCAATATCGGAAAACTTTGACCGCCAAGGTTTTGCTTAGGTCCGATTTGGTCAAAAAAAAAAATTAGGACACTACCGGCTTGAGAAATTCGATGGGCGCCAATTTCCCATGCAATCGATTGGCACCCCAACGAGACCACACTGGTCGGAAAAGAGAAATAGATTCTCAGGTACCTTCTTACATCAGTTAGCTTCTGAGATGCGGATTCCCACACCTCTGCATAACCTCCTAGACAGAACAGCTGTAGGGATTGAAGAATGGTGGTTTGAATTCTTCTCCATGTTCTGCAAATTTCAAGGAGCTTTTGACGTGGATGCATTTAGTATAGAGCGCCTTTCCAAAATTTACCCTCTGGGAAAGTACATATTTCAATACATAAATTTTCCAAAATTTCAGCATCAAGACAAAATGTTCATGACGCATGTTTACCTTCCTTGTGCTCGTTCGACAGTTTCGACGGTAGGTGGACGTCACAATATGCAACAAGACGAGTATGGAAGATAACCATGGTCGCAAATCAACGACGGAACAAGACGGTACGACGATGGTTTTTCGCAATTAGTTGCTAATTAGAGCAGTGGAAAAGCATCATGATTGTCTGCAGGGAAAAGGAAGATATTTCGAAATTGATTCGTTAAATATCTGTTTTTATGGCACTACAACAAGCTGCCATCAGCGTAATGTGAGTGAAGGCTGTATCCAGCTGGTTCTTCACATTCGAAGAAGATGTCTTTAATAATGGAAGGGTTTTAATGAATTGGTTCTTTTATTAATTATCCATATCCCCATAGTCAATCAGAAAACTGTTCGTTTAGTGTTTGTTACATTTTTGCTTGCGTTTGCTTCGCCCTTATTGATGACGATGTGTAATGACGTAAATATTTAAACAAAACTCTTTCACGCTAACTGCATTGAACTGAGCTGAACTATTTGATATTCACAAACACGAATTTGATCCTGTGTGGCTGTTTATTCTGATCGATATTCGACTGATCCATCACATTCCGGAAAACTGTTATCAACATTGATAAACTTCTAGGAAATTCGATTGATTAGCTCTTTCAGAACACCTACATTATTCGGCGAAATGGAATTTGGCGAAATAGAAAATTTCTGTAATTAGGAATATAACATTGTTATCGTTTCGGGAATGAAGTGAAATATTTCACAAGATCGCTCTGAACTCTTTTCTCCAACGTACAACTAATTTAGTAGGTTCACCTTCCTTGGTTCTGAATAAAACTTGTTCAAATCTGATATAACTGTGTTACTTGAGGAAAAGGTATGCTTGTTATTGGCAGTCTGTAGTAGTGAAATCGATAAAATAGTCCTTCGAATAGGTAAATTAGTATGGTGTAGCATATAATGATAAAATAAAGTTAATACGGGTTCATTTTATATAAACACGAATGCCATGATTTTATCTCGAATTTGTTCACTTCTGAATTTCCAGACTATTTGGGCTAGCGACTCAGTTCAATTTTAGCCGCCAAAAAATAGTCGGATATTTCCTACAAGCATTTTTAAACCATTCCTAGCATATATAACTTGCAAATTTGTTGCAAGACTCATAATGGGAGTTGAAAATTCTCCATATCAAAAATACACGATCTCCAAACAATTCTCTAGGCAGTTGCTGGAATACATGGTTATGTTTTTATGCAGCAACAAAGTTCGGCCAATTAAACAGCCTTTGGGTACAACAGTTTTGAACTAAAAGGTGCAGTGCAATTTTCCGTGCGTTTCACGAAACGAACTATTGTTGACAGTTGGATGACCAACATGACATTTCTACACTCATAAAAAAACAGTTCAAGAGACGCCCGTCGAACGACCGTAACTAGGTTAAAGCCGGGTATAAATGAACGACATAAATAAAATTAGTTCAAGAGATTGCAATGATTATAGTTTCGGCTTAGGCGGTCTGTAAAATAAGAACGGCTGTTATATACTGCCTGACCTTTCGACCACTGGTTATGGTCTTTTTCAAGCGAAATATATTATCGTTCCTCGCCTAAAAAACGTATGAAAATCCATTATTGTCGTTATATGCATTACATGTCAAACGCTCTTTATTCGAAAATCGTAATTTCACTTTTAAAACCGTTCAAAATTTAATTTTAAAGCTTCCGAATAAAGTGCCATTGTTATGGATTGTGTGAAAGATTATTACAGATCAGTGGCGTATTTAGAGGGGGGTGAAGGGAGCACTCGCCCCGGGCGCAACGTTTAAAGGGGGCGGTAATCTAATCTTTCCGGAGATGGAGTTCAGCTAAACCAACGAGGGATCGGCAAATGTCTAATTTTGCCCCGGACGCCAAATTTCCTCGGTACGCCACTGATCCAGATAGATGTGATAAATATGATAGAGAGTGGTAGATGTAAAGTACAGACATTGGAATAATAGTACTACTAAAAATATGTTCTTGATTCTGAAAAACATTTATTTAACAGTTTGAGATTGTATTCATTGATAAACTTCATTCATCTTTTATTTTGCAAACACTAAATTAATTTCGATTTCTTCGCGTTTCGCCTTCAGCTCATCAGTGCTTAAAGCAGTTCAAATTGAACCGCCATCTCCGCCTAACAGTTCAATTTGAACCGCTAAGCAGACGCAAAGTCCACACTATTTATGTGACCTTTAAGGATATGACACTAGGTGCCATATCCTAGTTGACGTCTCGGACGAAAACGAGTGACGACCGACTACTGTCCGCCGCAGAATTTGTAGATTTAAAGGGTTACATAAATAGTGTGGACTTTGCGTCTGCTTAGCGGTTCAAATTGAACTGTTAGGCGGAGATGGCGGTTCAATTTGAACTGCTTTAAGCACTGATGAGCCGAAAGCGAAACGCGAAGAGATCGAAACTAAATATGTACTTTACGTACAAAACAAAAAAAAATCCTAAATGGAATAAATTAATGTTTTAAATTCATGAAACTGAAAAACATATATTTTTTAATATATTTGTTTTTGTTAGAATAAACTGAAAATTATTCAAAATATATGAATTCAAATTAATCTTTAGAAGAGTCTCGCTACTCAGCTGTTCGAAAGTATATAATTTAAAACATTAGTTAGGCAAAATTTCTGGAAAAATGTTGGAATCATATGCATAAAATGTATATTTGAACGGCTAAATGAAAAAATCGGATAAGTTAAACTTAGTTTAGACAGCCTTGCTTGGTTTTTATTCGGTTTTATTCGGTTTTCACAGTCAAAGTTTTTTGTCCGTTTCTTGATAAAATTATGTTTTAAACGATTTTTAAAAAACTAAGTCTATATCCGGATCCATCCCGGGTTGGTGGTTCAATGCATAGGACGCTGGTCTTACAAGCCAGTTGTCGTATGTTCGAGCCCCGAGCTGGAAGGATTCTTAGTGTCAGTAGGATCCATAGTACTAGCCATGCAATGATTCTGTACCCAAAGGATCGGCTGCAAAGTCTGTTGAAACAGAAAGGTAAAATTCCACAAAAGGAATGTAATGCCAAGACTGCTGCTGCCATATCCGGATTTTTGCACTCAATATTTTTACGGGAGTTTTCAAAATGCTTAAACGGGTTTTACAAACTAAGTTGCACTCATGCGGTTATTGCATTCAGCCGTTCATTTGAAATAATTTCGAATTTTTAGACAAAACGCCTAAGTTTATACGGAAAGGAAGACTGTAATAACCCTGAAATTATATTCACCAATGTGATTTGCGTTACGCTTTAGTTTCAGCCAAAAAAGGACCAAATAGTTCATGATCCGAAAGCTGTTGATCATGGTGTATAATCATAGCATGAAAATGCACTCTTTTTCTGAAATCATAACTCATGAAGAGTCAACGAATTTGTATTAAATTTTGCGTGAAAAATGAAATAAAGTGTAACCAAGGCCCTCATTACCGTTCTCACTTCCACTTTCACATTCACTTCACTTACATGTCACTTCACTTGATTTTACCTATTACCAGTATCACGCATAGTGAAGTGATCAGTTTAGTGGAAAAAATTATTTTTTCGACAAAATGTTGGTGGCGTGATGTTCATAATGACATCAAATTCATCCAAGTAATTACTTTTGTTTCTGAAGCGACTTCCGTAATAAGGACCTAAATTCACTTCACACGATTTTCACCGTGAAGTGATACCGATAATAAGGGTCACAATCACTTCACTTTGTTTTCACCGTGTAGTGATACTGGTAATAACGGCCCAAGTGTGCGAAATGTTACAGAGAGCCTACGGTGAGTCTGCTATGAAAAAAACAAGTGTTTACGAGTGGTATAAGCGTTTCCAAGATGGCCGCGAAGACGTTGAAGACGACGAACGCTCCGCTCGACCCAGCACGTCAATAATCGACGAAAATGTGGGAAAAGTGGAAAAAATGATTATGGATGATCGCCGAATCACTATTAGAGAAGTTTCTGATGAAATTGGCATATCAGTTGGCTCATGCCATCATATTTTTTCAAATGTTTTGGGCATGAAACGAGTGGCAGCAAAATTCGTTCCAAAACTGGTGAGTTTTGATCAAAAAAACAAACGCATTACCATCGCTCAGGAGCTGTTAAACGACGTCAACGACGATCCAAATTTACTTGAAAGGGTCATAACTGGTAATGAAACATGGGTGTACGGTTATGATGTCGAAACAAAAGCACAATCGTCCACGTGGAAGCACCCAACGTCACCAAGAGTGAAAAAAGCAAGTCAAGTTCGATCAAATGTCAAGGTTTTGCTTACTGTTTTCTTCGATTATAATGGCATAGTGCATAAAGAATTCTTGCCAAAAGGTCAAACCGTCAATAAGGAGTATTACCTTGAAGTAATGCGACGTTTGCGTGAAGCAATTCGAAAAAAACGCCCCGATTTATGGAAAAACAATTCATGGGTTTTGCACCACGAAAACGCACCTGCTCATTCATCGTTGCTTATTCGTGATTTTTTGGCTAAAAACCAGACTTCAATCATGCCCCAACTTCCTTATTCACCAGATATCGCTCCGTGTGATTTTTTCCTGTTCCCAAAGTTGAAGAGACCCATGAAAGGACAGCGTTTTTCATCGATTGAAGAGATAAAGGCAGAATCGCTGAGAGTGCTACAGAGCATTACAAAAAGTGACTATCAGGGGTGTTTCGAAGATTGGAAAAAACGCTGGCATAAGTGTATTATATCTAGATGTAGACGAATAAACAAATATTTTTTTAGAAAAATGAGAATTCCGGGTACTTTTTTAACAGACCTCGTATATATATATATATATATATATATATATATATATATATATATATATATATATATATATATATATATATATATATATATATATATATATATATATATATATATATATATATATATATATATATATATATATATATATATATATATATATATATATATATATATATTTATATATATTTATCAAGAAAAAAATCTCTCCTGAATAAATACAACTGAGACGCAACTGACAAATAATAAGCGCGATATTCTCGATATTACACGTAGGGTTGTCAATATGAACATTCCAAATAGTGGTTATAGTGACGAAAGGCTATTTTAATTTCAGTTAGTTGATTAGAAATAACAGGAGCGCAGCATTTTGCATGTTTCAAACACACAGCAAGCACAGCGTTTTAGTTGGCGTAGCGATAACCTGCGCTCATGTTTCTTCTGCGTATGCACGGAAAGAAATCCGTTACTGCTGTTATGATCAGAATATCATGAAACCAATCATGAATCATGAAATCATGAGCAATAACAAATCGTGAAAACATGAGCAATAACTCTTCTCCCACGAAAATTAATCGTGGTTCGAAAATGCGTTACTTAAAGAATGCATCTCTTTCAAAGATCGTAACTCTTATTTACTACCAGGATATCACTTTGAACCCTCTGCCTCAAGTGATGTGATAGATTAATAGATTAATGGTAAAGCAAAAAGCAAACATTGAAAAGCAAGACCTACTGAAAATGTTTACTTGATCTTGAAGCATGTTATTTAATAATTGTGTTGTTTTACCAACATAACATAAAAATAAAGATAATGAACCGAAAATTGACATCATAAGAGACTAAGCACGGCTACACTTTTCATTTGACAAACATCAATGTTACATTTTGTTCGAATGTATTCTTACATATTTGGTGTGATCGTTGTTGCTAGAATAATATTCCGAGAGCTAGCGTTTAATTCGATTGTGAATTTGGAACACCATCTAACGAAATTCAGAAAAATATTTTGTTCAACCACTTTGATTAATTTGTTTCATAAATATAACAAAACAAGCTGTTTTGATGCACTTAAATATTATGAATAAAACGATTTCTTTGCAAGAATTCGACATAGAGTTTCTTTTTAAGAGGTTTGATTTACTCGTGTTTTTTCATGTAGTTCGTTTAAGTGTTTAAATTCTGAAACACAACATCAAAACAGAAGTAATGAACGCAAGTAAACACGTTATATCTTGCGTCGTCGTTTTTCAGAAACAGAATATTTTCATTTTAAAAGAAGTTCGTCGTGCTTTTCATTGAATTTATATTGCAAAAATGACCATCGTTGCAAAAATCACACATAACGCCTGAATTTATGTTGCAAAAATTACCATCGTAGCAGAAACACGCCTAAAGTTATACCCAACAACTTGAAGTGCGTTACGTTCAAATTTCATCGAAATCAGTCCGAATTAATCATGATCCGAGAAATTTCAATCATGGTGCATCATCATAACATGAAAATATATTATTTTCCCCAAATAATGACTCGTTTTGCTCATTTCTAGAATCGGAATTTTGTCCGTGTGATATTCAAGCAAAATTATATTAAAGCTATTTTTAATCATAGCACTTGCTGCTCTTATTGATGATATTACTCCACAACCACGATGTTGCGGAATAAATTTCGAATACATCATCACTATGTACCCACTTATCAACAGAGAAAGCAAGAGCAAACAAGCAGCAAGAGCTAATAATTTAGCTTTTTGTCATTTTATTTTCGTGTAAAGGGCTGGGATGACACGGTCATGAAAATACATTTCCCAAAACTCTTTTGTTAAGGAACTACATCAGACATATTCAATGTGCAAACTTTATTCTCAAATATCGTCGAGTTTTCTGATCGATGATTTTTTGTCGTGAATACGACTTACTTTACTATGGGGTGCCTTTTCAAAATTTAAACTTTGTATGCGGCTATTTTCGTAGCTATTTTAAAACTTTGTATGCGGCTATTTTTGTAGCCGTTAGGCCCAAAATAGCCGCATACAAAGTTTTGTTTTTTTGTAGCTCATTAGTGAAAAAGCTACAAACGAAATCACGTAAAAAGAAACCTCTTAACAAAAATTGAATCAGTTTGGATTCTATCGCCACTGCGAGCAGATGTATTTTGTGTCGTTTGCAAAGCTAGGTTCGCTTCCGACAACAGCGATCACGTCACAGCTGCCAGTTGTTTGCATTGGTGAAAAAGCAACGAAAAGTGGACAACGGTGGAGAGCATCACACAAAATCAGCCGTTATAATGGCCCTAAAAGTTTTCTAAAGAACTATTAGGATTTGTTGTTCGCAAATCGAAAGTAAATATCCTCAGTTTGGTGCAAATCTAGAACAGGTTGGTTAGATTTGTGCACTATTCGTGGTGTGAAATACATAGTAATCGAGATCAAGTGAAGCCTTCTTTGTTTTTGCGAAAAATGTGAAAAAGGGGAATGCTTGCATAATTCATACAATTGATCAACTAATTGATATTCGGAAGTATTAAGGCACATGTCAGTTGTTTTCGTATTCACGACATCCAATTATGTCTCTGACATTACCCACCTGCCTTTTTTGCCTGAAAATCACTTGCGAAAAAATTGTGTTGCGATTTTCGACATATTGATATTATCCAAAACTCTAATTTAGAGGACTCTTGAAGAAGGATTTAAAAGTTATTGCAAATTCCCGAACATGTTCGCACGCCAGCGCAGCAAAATTGAACATTCACGATATCATGGCCATCCTCGGTATTTGGTGAGGCCAACTATCAACCGAAATCGAGTGAAACCATTACAGTGGATTTATATCAAACGCAAATTATACGTTTGCGTCAACAGCTGAAATAAAAAAACGGCTGCAATACAAAGAAAGATACACTACTCCAGCAAAACAATGCTAGGTCCAGTATAAAAAGCAAATGAAGTTATTGAAAATTATGAAGCACTCTAATCCCATGCTCCATTCTTTTCGGAGATTGCTCTATCTGATTACCTTTTTGTTGATATAGAAAGTCGATGGTCATATTAGATTCATATTTTTTCTATCGCGGACTTAACGTGCTATCAGAGAGACTAACAAAAGTGAACCTAGCCACAGACAATATTTAGGATATCAATTAATGTAACCATTTATTTACAATAGACTTAAAATTAAAAAAAAACGAAAGAAACGATGTATGTAACTAAATAAACATGACTACTAAACTTGAATCTCTATTATGAATTACCTTGATTAACAAGTTTGCAAAGAGATATGCGAACCGAGCTGTTTACTGATGATATATTCTTACACGCTTACCTTCCACAATCAACTCGACGTTTATCCTGGCAATAGATTATGAATTTCTTTACCACACTGCAAGCGGTTCTCGTTGAAAACAGTGTACACTAATTCTTCTAATTATATTCTAGCCGCTTTCATCCATTTATATTTCTCAGTGTGCTGCAAAACTGTTCCGCAAGAACTGGCAGCAGAAATTTTCCTTCATTGAAATTTCCTGTATACTATATTTTTACACAACACATCCCGCGGCCTTAATTCACCACCATCAGAAAAGTCGAAACTCATTAATTATATGGTTCTCTCGATCGTTAGTTTTAATATAACTTTTTTAATTAATTGCTTCCATTTTTTCTTCTCCAGCTGTTTTGCTTGCCCTGGCGCTGCTACATCAACGCTTCACCATTTCATGATGGATTATATCTTCTGCACTACTTTCCCGCCCACTGCCAGTAATCCGAACTGCGAACTAGATCGATCGGTAGTGCTGATTTTTTTCCTTCTGAAATTGATGACATTTCATCTACTGCCTGTGCATTCAATTATATAACTCTTTCATCCCTTCTACTACACATTAATAATACCACCTCCTGGCACCGATGAAGCGTTGTACCAGCGTGGCCGCCTTTCCACACTACAACACTACAAGCGCCCGAGCGGGAAAAGGTTCCTTAGGATACGGAATATCACTCATTTGGGACCAACAAATCTTAAAACCTAACACTAGTTGTAATGTTTATAGATCGAAACGGGCCCGGTATCCCGATCCGTATCCTAATTTGGGTCCATTTTCTCACAAAATCATCCCTTATTTAACACATGCTCAACGGTAAACGCACCACTCTGGAGGCAAATACCTTTACAATCGAATTCACTGTGATGTATGTTTAGCCATTACACATAACTCCATGCCAGCTAGCCCGAATCGAACAGTCTGTATTTGCTAACCGTCACGAGCCCCTATCTGGTTCACAGAACACACTGTACTATGGAAGCTGACATCCGACAGACTCGTTTATTTATTCATTAGCCAAGCACGGACAGAATCGAAGAATCCCCGTACATGTTCCTACTCGAAGTAGACTGCCGGGGTATGCATCTTTAACGCCTTTATTCGCATATCTTAGCACTGGAAGAAACATTCCACTACACTTCACGGACAGGCTGTTATCAAACTACTCTATACCAGTTACCAGCGACTCACTTCCAAAAGCTTGCACCTTGAACTCGAAAATCCTCCATCCGAGCAGAGAAAATTAAAAACTCGAATCCAATCACTCTGGGTTAGAATAAAAAATTAGCACGCGACACGAGCATCGTGATGCACATCCGCCACTTTTCCGGTCGGCCTCGAGCGGACTGACCTACGGAAATTCCACCGTCGTCGCTTCACCTTTGTCGTCCAGTCCTACGCTACCGATTGGGATCCTCAGCATGGGCCGGCTAATTAGAGTTAAAGAACCTGCCTCTACAAGCACCGTAAACTACGACGACAACCGCCAACAGCGGACACCCGAATAGTACTGAAGTTAATTTTTCACAACACTCGAGGTCGAGATTTCTCACCATTTGCATCCTCGTACAGCTGGTGCTGGTTACCGGTGCTGCCTGTGGAGCCGATGACTTCGCCACCCGCCAAGCGAGGAACGAACGAACTTTGCCGAGTCGAAGCCGAAGCACGATGCGGCATTCTAGGATTGAGTTTTTCCTTCCACCCCTGGTTTGAACCCACCAGGTGGAGTACTAGAATGACAGCAGAACTAGCAGTACATACGATGCTGGCAATGGTCCGTGCCACCCGTCAGCGTTCTGCTACTGCTATCATTCGATGGTAACTCATTTCGTGTTGGGGGTGTTTACCGGCGAAGCAGACCAGGAAGCCGGCTGCCGTCTGGTGGATTTGTTTTGGCTGGAACGGACTGTGGCAGAATGTTTGGGCATGTAAATGAGTGTCACACCGATTTTCGATTCCGTAAGGTAGGTCAGATTTATCGGCCGAATGTTTCCATAGGACCAATTCAAATTTTCACTGGATTCTGCTGTACTCGAAATTATGGACAACCATTACAAAAAGACATTATTTGAAAAGCAGGATTTACAGTCTGTTTACCAAACATAAACATGCTGTTTCAATTTGAAAAACTTGAAAAAAAACAGCTAAACTTTCCTGAATGAAACATTTCAAACACAACTGAGTTTAGTTTGCATTTGGTGAAATGGTGAGGTGAAATGTAGCTGAATGCGAAAATCGCGTTTTTGATCAATTATTCAAAAACTAGAACGAGTTTCGAAAAACCCAAAACACTTAAGTTTTCGAAATCAAATTTATCATAACTAAGTATTCTTAGAATTTTGAAATTTTGCTTTGCCGAGCCGTAATTGATTTTTGAAATGTATAAACGGTTACTGTTCCGTTCCACGGGGATGATTTTAGAACTGAAAAGTAGTGTTTGTAGAAGAATTTCACAAAGAATCTGAAAATGCAACTCAAAATTATAAAATTTTAGCTGAAACAACCGAAATTTGAAAAAGTTTACATCAATTTTTCCGCATTTTTTTTATTGCTTGCGCGCTGCTGTTTCGTATTGAGGTGGTGTGAGAAATGCACGGTGGCATTAAATCGTGAGCAAAAATTACATATAAAATAATGACGCGAATTTATGCAGCATTTGGGTTTTGTGTTGAAATAAAAACGAGTTGAATACAATAAAATGAGTATTGCAAGAAATCGTTTATTTTCTAAGTAACTGTCATTTATAATGCTAATAATGTCCAATTCTGTTGAGTTCAATGCATTGATGTTGCTGAAGCAATAAAGCTTGACTGCGTAATATCGTATAACAGGTATTATTTTAAATTGTAGCAATTTTTATAGCAAAACTATAACTTCATCATTGACAAGCTACTAAATGAAATGAATACAAGCCAAGTATTATCGTTCATTAACCTGTGATACAAACAATGTGATAAAAATTGAGAGTCAGCTTCGAGCCAGTCAGCATGGAAAACTTATTGGAATTCATTGGTTTTTCAATTATTATGAATACAATGAATCAACGCTTGATTTTCCTTTCAAAATCGATTGAATAATAATGAACACGAAATAACTTTATATTAAATTTCGTGCCCCAAATATGTGCTTGATAAAAGATTCACTAAATAATTTTAACTGCATGGTAAGATGAACTCATACGAGTCAAGTAAATACTTTTACGTAAATTCTATCTCATTGACGGGAAGGGCCTGGTGAACTACTGGCAAAGATATCGTAAATACTTGAATGTTCTCTTGTCTTCAATCGTTCTTTTGAAAAAGAATCCATGCTTGCTACTAAGCTCAGGCATATACATGGTTAGCAAGTTATTCAATACATATACATATAACATCATGTTAGTCATTCATAATTACTCATGATTTATAGCTCTAGTGTAAGAGTAATCACTAATACTATGTTCACATTAGCGCTTATATCACTTGATATACCGAGATGATATGCATATCACGTGGGAGTGTTCACATATGATCGAAATAACTCAATAACAACTCAATCAATAATTGAAGTTTTGCAATTAATGGACTCCGAACGCAAGTATTCGTTAAAAAATTTGAAGTTATAATGATTGTACAGGGTCCGGCACTCGAAGTGTAACCAATTAAAAAGGCCATAACTTCAGTTTGGAAAATTACTTTTACTTAATTCGAAGTACAAAATGTGTAAAAATAATACAAAATTCAGAATCAATTAACTTTTGCTCGATATGACCACCTTTTGCCTTGACTATGGCCTTGAGACGGTCAAAAAACGAATCGCAAGCTGCCCGAATGTGACTTGCAGGTATTTTGGCCCACTCGCGGACAATAACTTTTTTCAGCGCCTCGAGACTGGTGTATCTTTTAGTTCGTACTTTGCTCTCCAAAATGGCCTAAAGAGAATAATCCATTGGATTCGCATCTGGTGAATTCGAGAGCCATTGTGTGAACGTGATGAAGTTCGGAACGTTGTTTTTCAGCCATTCTTGGTTCACTCGAGCTTTGTGAGACGGTGCCGAGTCCTGCTGAAACGTCCATGGTCTGCCACCGAAATGTTTGTCTGCCCACGGCTTCAAAGCAACCTCCAGAATACTCTCCCGATAATATGTCGCATTTACCTTAACGCCAGGCTCGAAGGTCTGAAGTTTGTTACACTTCGAGTGCCGGACCCTGTATATTGTCACTCTCAAAGTGACGTTCATAAATGAGTACGTTCAATGCCATCATCCGTGTTGCTAGTTGCGATTTTTGTCAACTCGACATGATATCGTACAGGTTATTCCGGATATCATGCCAAAACGGTGATACGCGTTGACATCAAATTGTATGGGATATCAAGTGATATCGCACATAATATCATCGGATATCAAATATATCCGTATATCACTTGATATCAGCGCTAATGTGAACATACCATAACAATAACGATTGAATTAGCATATATTCAAAGTGTGAAGGATTCAAAAATCCATTACGTCCGGTCTTTTTTACAAGCCAATAACACATGGATCAATAAGTCCCGAGACTAAAGCAGAGATGGCGCTCATAGTAAACCAGTAACCACGTCTTTCTAGAGTACTAACCTTTGCTTGAAACGGGTCAAAATTTTAAGTCGATCCGACCAGAAACAGCTGAGTTATCGAGTTTGGATTAAAGTCGTTCTGTAGTTTGTTTAAAAAATGGAAAAAACCGAGTTTCGTGTTTAGATAACACATAGTTTTTAATGGGTAAAAACACCGTGCAAGCGAAACAATGGATTGAAAAATGTTATCCGGACTCTTGTCCATCAAAAGCAACGATTTGTCGGTGGTTCGCCGAGTTTAAACGTGGTCGTACCGACACAAATGACGCGGAACGCTCGGGTAGACCTTTGGAAGCAATTACACCGGAAAATGTCAGTGAAGTGACAAAAATTATAATGAAAGATCGTAAAGTGAAGCTCCGTGAGATTGCTGAGATGAAACAGATATCATATGGAAGTGTATTTACTATCCTTTATGAAAAATTGAGCATGAAAAAGGTTTTGTTCCAAGTGGGTGCCGCGATTGCTTTCGATGGAACAAAAACAGCAACGAGTCGATGATTCAGAAAGCAATTTATCGCTTTTTACTCGCAACAAAAAAGATTTCTTGCGTCGTTACGTGACCATGGACGAAACATGAATACATCACTACACTCCAGAGTCGAAGCGGCAGTCATCTGAGTGGCGCACAGCTGTCGAAAGCCGTCCGAAGCGTCCGAAAACGCAGCAGTCAGCTGGCAAAGTCATGGCGTCAGTTTTTTTGGGATACGCATGGCGTGATTTTCATTGACTACCTCGAAAAAGCTAAATCGATCAACAGTGATTATTATATTGACTTACTGGTGCGTCTGAAGGAGGAAGTCGCAAAGAAAACGACAGCACATGCAGAGAAAAAAAATCCTTTTTCATCAAGACAATGCACCCTGCTACAAGTCGATGAAAACAATGGCGAAATTGAACGAATTGGGCTTTGATCTGCTTCCCCACCCCCCATACTCGCCAGATTCAGCCCCCAGTGACTACTGGCTCTTTGCTGATTTTAAAAAAAAATCTCCAGGGAAAAAGATTGGCTCAAATGAGGAGTTCATCGCTAAACCGGAGGTTATTTTGAAGCGAAAGATAATTTTTTTTATAAACATAGTATTGAAAAATTGAAAAAACGTTGAAACCATTGTATCACCCTAAAAGGTGATTATGTTGATGAATAAAAGAAAATTTTGCCAAAAAAATGTTGGTTCCATTGCACAGTGGTCCGGATCCACAATTTTGGGGGGGCAAAAACATTTGTGGCTTAGCCTTATACTTTAGAGCTATGATGTCTTCGAAACAAATGATCAGTGAAAGATACGCCATATTTTGAAGCATATGGTATTAGGGTGGTTCTAATTATTAGGGTGATCCAAAAATTATTTTCCGTATGTGTTGAGATAGAGGACTGTATCCTTCGGAAAATTTGTAGGAAAACTTATATCAAGCAACTTTGCCGAAAACACTATTGTAGTATCTCTAACGGTTTTAGTGTTACAGCTATTTTAATAGATCAACTTAGGGTGTTCCTAAAAAAATCAGATTTTTTGCTCTAGCTTTCTTAATATTCACTTCTAGATTTTGGTGTCTTTGAATATCTTTTAGAGTTTGTTGAAACCAATTTTTTCATGACTAGCGCATTCAGGTAGCGTTTTCTGAACCGAAGTTATGAGCAAAACTAGTTCAAAAACAGATTCTTTTTTAACTGCTATATCTAACATTGGAGCAAACGAAAAAAAAATCGGTTTCTTTCATTTGATAGAAAATACTTTCGAGCATGTTTATAGAAAAAATGGCGGAGGAGATATTTTTTTAAATTTTTTAAATTGTGTTCAAACATTGGGTTTTTTCATTGAAAAATGCTCTTTCATGTAAGACATTTATTAGCTATACATATTAAAATAAGGTATTGCTGTCTTCTAGCGTGATAAATGTTAATTCAGCTGCATAATCGGGAAGATGGAGTGCACTCACGTTGGTTGTTACTCTATTCGATAATGCTATTACAGGATCAGACGTTAATAGAAATCGTTTGAATACATTCTCTAGATTCATTAACTCTCTTGCGCTTCCTTACTGTACATACCAATAGGAAGTAAAGCATGTTTTATAATTGCAGTCCCATGCACCAGAAGTTTATGCACTTTTGGCGACAGAGCATACCATCCATACAGCTCCACAAAACGAATTCTTGTTTGTTCAGTAAACTGTTTATCAACGTTAAGATTATAAAAAACCGTTCAAGTATATTTCCATTCAACTCGATGATTTGCGCTACTGTGTTATATTCTTTGAAAAATCTACGGGTCCAGATACCATCATTCGTGTTGCCGCCTCCAGGTAATGGTTCACCAATGCTTGGAGCGAAATCAATCTTCAGTATAGGATCGCCATCGCACGGCATCACATTCAACATATCATGTCAATTGTGTGGGTGCGCAGTGCTGCTATTTTTGCGCGCAAGAATTTGACATTTCTCTTCCCTACTTCTATGTACGAGATTCGATGCGGACTCACCTGAGGGCACCATGCTCGCAAAAAAGGTTGTTCCAATGATTTATTCTGGAAATGTGCGAGCTGGATATCTATGTCTGTCTTGATGTCTTCGCTAGTACGTAACCCAAGCTGCTCTTTTAATGGCGTTAGTATGTTTGTCTCTTGCTCCTTGACATGCTGATTTTGTTGGGACACGCGCCATGTCGGTTTCTCAATGTGCAAACAATAACTCACTTTTAGCCAAAGTTCCATAGATCGAATCATTGCGTGTAGAGGCGAAATTCCATATTGATATTTGTTAGCATTATTCTCATTTGTTTCAGTTCTTGCAAAATTCAGAGCTTTTCCTGAGCGCTTGCATATGTACCAAGCTTGGGAGTGTATGCCTGTTATGTCGTTTAACACTTTCGTATCGTTCAGGCAGAACACTAGCTTCGTTGATACAAATACTTTCCCCAGTACTGTGGGAGAAAGCTCTGCAATTTCTGCATTTACTTTGTCCACTTCCTGCTGTTAGTTCCGTGTTTTCCTTTTGAAAGATTATTATTCTGGCAGCATAGGGAAACAGATGAAGGATAATTGTTGTTCCAGATTATCCAGCCTTCTTGCTCAACAATCAATCGCAAGGGAACCAAACAGATAGCAAATAATGTACAGTAAGGAAGCGCAAGAGAGTCGAAATAAATCAATTAAGAACTTCAATCGTTTAGTGAATCTAGAAGATGTATTCAAACGATTTTTTTTAACGTCTGATCCTGTAATAGCATTATCGAATAGAGTAATAAACAACGTGAGTGTACTCCATCTTCCCGATTATGCAGCTGAATTAACATTTTTAATTTTAACACGCTAGAAGACAGCAATTCCTTATTTTAATATGTATAGCTAATAAATGTCTTACATGAAAGAGCATTTTTCAATGAAAAAACCCAATGTTTGAACACAATTTAAAAAATTTAAAAAAATATCTCCTCCGCCATTTTTTCTATAAACATGCTCGAAAGTATTTTCTATCAAATGAAAGAAACCGATTTTTTTTTCGTTTGCTCCAATGTTAGATAAAGCAGTTTAGAAATGATCTGTTTTTGAACTAGTTTTGCTCATAACTTCGGTTCAGAAAACGCTACCTGAATGCGCTAGTCATGAAAAAATTGGTTTCAACAAACTCTAAAATATATTCAAAGACAACAAAATCGAGAAGTGAATATTAAGAAAGCTAGAGCAAAAAATCTTATTTTTTTAGGAACACCCTAAGTTGATCTATTAAAATAGCTGTAACACTAAAACCGTTAGAGATACTACAATAGTGTTTTCGGCAAAGTTGCTTGATATAAGTTTTCCTACAATTTTCCGAAGGATGCAGTCCTCTATCTCAACACATACGCAAAATAATTTTTGAATCACCCTAATAATTAGAACCACCCTAATACCATATGCTTCAAAATATGGCGTATCTTTTACTGATCATTTGTTTCGAAGACATTATAGCTCTAAAGTATAAGGCTAAGCCACAAATGTTTTTGTCCCCCTAAATTGTGGATCCGGACCACTGTGCATTGTTAGTCTCGGGACTTATTGATCCATGTGTTATAACGAGAGGTAAGCCCACTGCGCTCAATCACTGTAAAAAGTTCTGGTTTCTATGTGTCCGTTTTTCTTGGTATGCTTTGTGCGACGGTTCGTTCAACTGAAGCGGATAAAATTTTGCGCGCATTTTATGCCGCTACATTTCACCTTAAAATTTCAGTTCAGTGATGCTGAAGCACGGTTCAAAACTGGTTTCAAACAAACGCGCAAACTATCTTCATGGAAAACAAAAGACAAAATTAAAGTCTGACAGGAATTTCAGAAAACCGAGTTTTTGTTGTCGGAGAGGAGTGCTATTATTTTCCTAGATACGTATAACTATCCTAGGTCTTCATGAGATTTCCGCACGGAAAGACCGAAATCAGCAATGTGGCGAAAAAATTAGTTAATTTTTTGTTTTCAGTTAGTTGTTTTTTGAAACAATTAAAATAATCTTACTTTTGTTAATTTAAATTTTGTAATTCTCATTCCTCTAATAATGATAAATTATTAGTTGAAACGGTTGAATTGACTTCTTAAATCTGCAGCTATATGGCGCACTGTTATCGGAAAAACGTTAAAACTGTAATGACTACTAGCCACTAGATGGCACACTACAACCGAAAAAAAATTTGCACTCGCGATTGTCTTTCCTATATTGGCAGGTATAAATACTTCCCGTGTTGTATTGGAGGAAAAAACATAAACTTCTTTTTCATAAAATTTTTCTTCTAAATCACTATTTTCTTCATTCGACTCCGCGAAATCGACTCACTGAAAACTTTGAGCTTTCTAAAGCAAAAATCGAAAACAAGTAGCACTCTGGACGGCGTAGCCCGAGCGAAACATATCATGAAATAACAAGAAGCTACAGAGAAGAGAAACCGCCTACTGCAAGTATTCTACACAAACTGTGAAGGATCTTATTTTCTTGATCCAAAATTATGTTTTGAACAAATATAAACCAAACCTTTCTTTTTGTTTCGATACAGCCTTCAGCTGAAAAAAAAAATACAATCAGTTGCCCTATATTGAAGACACAAAGAACTTAGTTTGACTTATACAATTAGAGTGCAACATTCGAAGCTCACTTTACTGTTCCACGTAAAAACATTATTACGCACAATCGCATCAAATGCGCACAAAGTTTGACTAAATTCACTTTGCACTAAGAGCTTACGGTGTTCTTACATATCGGTTTAGAAATTGAAATATGGATATATCGTAACACATTCGAAAAAAAAATCAAAACAATTTGCAAGCAGTTTTAACAAGACTATCCTTTCTAGCTTTTTAATGGATTGTTATGCTTTGACACATGAAACGAAAGGCTATAGCAGGATAAGCATGTGAAATCTGCCCCCAAAGGGAATTCATATTGTTATACCACTTTCGAAAGTTCATAGACTGGAAACAATTTTCTCAAAGTTTCAACCCTTTAACTGCCATATTGACGGAGCTAGGATGGTTCTATTGATTTTTATTTTATTTGATTTTTGGAGAAACCGCTTATCCGAAAAATTTGAAAAAAATCAGGTGTGTTTAAGGAAGGTTTACAATTTTTTTCAAAATTTTTAAGGATGTATTTCTTCCATTAAAAAATACTTGAAAATTTCGAAACATATTTTTTCCCTCTTCCAATTTTTGCACCACCCCGGATTTTTTAGCGATAAATAAATAATTTATGGACATGTTACAGTGGTATGTTTTCATATTTTAAAAACCACAATGTTTGATTTTTTCTAAAAAATAAATAACAATCGACCATGCGTCGATTGTTATGAGTCGCGTTCAAAAACATTTAGCGAAAGATGGTAGTCATATCTAATTATTGAGCGCCAGCTTGAAAATAAGATAACGGAACATTCAGCGAGGGTTTAGTATCATCTGGTTGAAATGACACCATTCCACGAATGTATAAAATTGAGCTTGAATAAAACATGCATCTTCTTATTATTTTATCAGACGATATAGTTTGCGCAAACTCACAGCAAGCATTCCACTATGAAGCTCAGATAATTCAGATAGAGTAAAAATATAAACGTTCCTAAGTGACTTCCTTGATGCACTCTAGAGCTGACTCCAAACGAAGCTACTGTGTAGTTTCGTATTTTTACCGACAGCTCACCAGCAGTAAGATATGAAGATAATCAATTCATAATTTCTGTCATGTGTACGGATGAGAGTAACTCCAACCGACCACTGGGAAAAACTCAATCTAGCGTAAGATAACGAAGTATCTCCAATATTTCCTTTGAATATCAGTTTAAAGCTTGTTTAGAACGAAATATTTTTGGTGATTTTTACCAGTTTTGTTTTTTAAAACAAATATATACTACAGTATTTTGAACAGTACATGCTTTGAACATTCTCTTGATTATTACTCATAGAGCTCAAATGTTGCAGAAGTTTTTTGGTCTGCCACTTTTATTCACGGTTTGTTGGTTTTGTGACACACAAATTCACATATTTTTAGATTTGTTTGACAAAAGTAGGATTCAATGGTTTCAAAATTAGATTTTTTTCCTATAGATTTCAATAAACTTATATCGACAATTTTTTTTTCTTCTGTCCCACATAGACTTTCGAACTAAATTCTCTACTCTGACCGCCCTTCCCGTGGGTACTCAGAAGCCACTCCTCACAGTAAATACTGCAAACACTCATTTTCCCACGCTGTCCCACGCGGAAACCCGAATCTAGTACCACCCATTTCGATACTGCCTGAGAAGTGGGCCAAAGGATCTGTATGTACGAATCCTTTTTCGCCGTTCCTTCCGTGCGTACGAATACCGACCCACATTGGTTCAAGTCGTTGTGTACGTTCACCTGTTTTAACATTGTCATCGTAATCATCGTTGTCCTCAGCATAGAAGCAAGTGGTGCAGATGTTTTATTTACCCCTATTTTTCTCGGTCGGATGGACGGACGGACGGACGGACGGACGGACGGAGAGAAACCACGCTGTTCCATCAGTTGGCATTTGGACGTGGCAATATGCGACCAAACCGGCAATGTACGGACATTATGCTGACGATCAAAAGCAACGTAGCAACAGGAGGCCAGAGAGTTGGGAGCGCCTTCATTCATTCACGGGCGAGAACAACATTCGTGCTGCTATGGGATGGGGTCGACCGAAACGCAGTACCGCGAGCATAAAAGCAAGCGCATAGGAATTCGCTGTGGAATGGCAAGGTTGAAAATTTCGAGGAATTTTTCAAAGCATCCACCATCAAACAAGAACGTGGGAGTTATCTTGGGAAGTTTTTCAAGTCGGCTTCTTTTTTCCCACACATACATACATATCTCACAACAAGAAACTTTCTAAATGTAAGGAATTACAAAATTGAAAACATTGTTAAGCTGGCTGTTGACTCCAAGGAATTTCAAGCAATTCTAATTACTTGACATGCATTTATTGAAGATGATTATGACATCACAACAGTACGACATAATAAATCTGTAGCTACCGAAGCAGAAGTGCTGCCACAAGTCGGGATTAACAAACACGTCACAGGTCCACCATAAATCAGTGTCAACCAGTAAAATGTGACATTCGTTCCGTGTCCGATGTATGTAAATCCCTTGTAGCTCTGCGCCAGCTTCGATGCCCATCAATTTTAATAGATACGAAGCCGATTGACCCAGCTTACTCATGATCCGATTAACGCATAAGGCAGCTCTAATCTCACCGTGCATATCCTTGATTCCTTTATCAGGTGCACGCATATCACACGCACACTCATTTGTCTTGAAGATTATACTTAATGTTTCTCGAGGGAATTCTAGGAGGGAGCTTTTTCTGGCTTTAATTGCGGTGCGATACACGCATCAAACGCTCGAAGGGGATGTAGATAAATCTACAAGTTGTCACAAATGACATCGAAAGCTCGACGGAATCTGATCAGATACCGTTTGCTGCTAATGAGAAGCTTCATAATTATGAATAACGTCCTCTGATTAAACTTATCGCTCTTCTAAACGATAAACCGGATATCGGACAGTTGTTGGTTTAATTGTACTTACAGCAATAGATCCGACCGTTACTCTAATATTCAGACGAAATGTTCTGATCGATTTGTCGATAAGCCAAAATGTAATAACAGACAGTAGAGGGTTTTCACGAAGGACAACAAAACACTCAAGTGCTGAAAGTAACATCCTAACCACAGCACGATTGATGGCATTCAGTAGCAAGAACATGATTTTGAATTTTAAATCAATGCATATTTAGCTTCAATTGCTCATCAGCTCGTAGCCTGCGATACTGGCTTTGGCAGCGTTCACCAACCCCGTCACTGTCGATAATTAACATTGCTTTGAAATGATAATCTAGTAACACTATCACGAACAATCAACCGGAGGCGACCAGAA
Organism: Malaya genurostris; assembly: GCF_030247185.1. Taxonomy (NCBI): domain Eukaryota; kingdom Metazoa; phylum Arthropoda; class Insecta; order Diptera; family Culicidae; genus Malaya; species Malaya genurostris. The sequence goes on from NC_080571.1 coordinate 266,191,414, forward strand.
TTAGATTGAAATCGATAGCAATGACATCACATTTCCGTTGTGGCTTGTGAGGTTTTCACTGATTGACTGTCAGATGGATGGGCGACGCAATGTGAAGAATGAAGGGTGAAGATGCTTTAGATTCCGTTGCATCGGAGAACAGAATCAGCAAAACGGATTCAGTCTGCAGCGCGACTGCGACAAGGCTAGGAATCCTAATTGCAGTCCCACCCGACATCATCAAAGGGGGGAAATGAATAAATTAGAAATGCAACTGAATGGATAATTAATTGAATTGGTGTCAGAGTCGTAAGTTGGAAGTTTGATGCCAGGCAACACAAACTCATCATACCACGGGTCAGAGAGATTCCATATCTTCGCAGAGTGATATGTGCTGTCAGGCAGAAGTGATCCTTCAGGCGGTAGCAGTCAGTGGACGACATAAATTCATTATCGATATGCTATTTGCTTTTATTGGATATTTGCAACTGCATTATCACTCTTCATTAGGAGTTTACTGGTGTAGAAAATAGAAAGATGATTGGTTCCGTTGGATATTCTGCAACTACTATAAAATTCGTTCTAGTAAAATCCGTAAAATATAATCTTTTGTCGTGAGTACGACTGACTTTACTATGGGGCGCCTTTTCAAAATTTACCCTCTGAGAGAGTGATAAGTTTTTGATTTTGAATATCTCTTTTTGTATCTAACGAATCAACATAATTTTTGCTACATGCCATCGGAAATATGATCACAATTTTATGATAAAATTTTCAGTTGTGTGACATAATCTCAAATAATTCAAAATTAAACTTTTCTGAAATGTTTGGTATAAACGAGTGTGAAAGAAGATAATTCATAAGGCGCGTTTGCCTTTCTCGTATTTTGAAAGCTCATAGCTCAGCGATCTGTGAAAAGATTTATATATCTGGCTACCAATAGAATCGAAATTTTTCAACTTAAACGTGTAAAGCAACAGCATTGAAGTATTTCAATAGTACACTATTGAAAAACCTGTCTCATTTGACCCATGCCAACACCATCCAGTCAGAACGCGTTCTAAGGAAGAGAACAAAATATCTGCTGCTGTACAATTCGAGAAAAATGTTCCGAACAGTGGTTAATATCGTAGTGGGTTCCACAATTTGGTCCTTCTGAAAGGCAGGAATGCTCATTAGTGAAAAGGCTACAAACGAAATCACGTAAAAAGAAACCTCTTAACAAAAATTGGATCAGTTTCAATTCAATCCCCACTGCGATCAGATGCATTTTGTGTCGTTTGCAAAGCTAGTTTCGTTTCCGACAAGAGCGATTACGTCACAGCTGCAAGTCGTTTGCATTGGTGAAAAAACAACGAAAAGGGGACAACGGTGGAGAGCATCACACAAAATCAGCCGTTCTAATGGTTCTAAAGAATAATCAAGATTTCTTGCTCGCAAATCGAAGGTAAATATCCTCAGTTTAGTGCAAATCTAGAACAGTTTTATTAGATTTGTGCACTTTTCGCTGTGTGAAATTCATAGTAATCGAGATCAAGTGAAGCCTTCTTTGTTTTTGCGAAAAATGTGAAAAAATGGAATGCTAGCATAATTCATACAATTGATCAACTAATTGATATTCGGAAGTGTTAAGGAACATGTCATTTGTTTTCACATTCATGACATCCAGTTATGTCTCTGACATTACCCACCCGCCTTTTTTTGATTTTGGTAAAAATCCAGCGATCATTTACATTCCCTGAAGTTGATGGATAGCTTTCAAACTTCAGTATCTCAAAATACATATGAAACCGAAGGTTGATTTATTTTGGTATTTTTCAGTTAACTCAAATTAAACATAAGCATTCTTCGTGACAAAAATTGCCATTTTGCATCATCAGTTTGCCATTTTAACTCCAGTCCAACAAGAGCCTTGGCCAAAAATTCCTTCAACATTTTCAAAAAACTATATCTCAAAAACGGTTTACTTGATTGACTTGGTGCCTTGGGCAATGTTTTACATGATTATTGGGACTATATGAAGAAAGTGAATACTGTTCAAAAACGTGCTTAATCCACCTAGCAGTGAGATGATACCAATCAGCGTGAATATTCTTCGTTGTGTTTAGTTTTCATGAAATTATTTTAATGACCGTTGTTTTAAATGAATTTTAATACAAATTTTTGAACTGCGAGACGAATCGAAGATAGAAATTGTATGAAACCCTTAAAATTATTCCTTTCAATCTAAGCGTGTTGCAATCAATTAAGCGTTACATGAGATGTAGAAGCGAGTTCCTGTTTAAAGTTTTTGTTATTATTTATGGTACTTCCAGAAGCGGTATTCAGAGACCAGCATAACCAAAAATAGTTCGTATGTCCATGAATTAGTATGATGATTAAATTGAAATAGTTTTGAACCAACCAGAAGTCGGATCCAAATGAAATTCAGAAACCTTATATGAGAGCATAGGACAGTTCATATGAGTCGAAGTTTGTAGAAATCAGTTATGCCACCGCCGAGAAAAATTCATGAAATTATTTTTCACACACATATTTCCTTATCTCGATAAACTTCTTCAAATGGTATAAGGATGTCAGAAGTAATGTTCTTCCAGCAATCAATGTTGCAAACAGTATAAAACAATATAAATATGAAATTGTTTTGAATTTGAAAATACTTTCATCTTTCTAACACATATGTCATGTTCGAACGATTATGTTGCCAAAAACGAATCGTGCTAAAATCGGAACGTCACACAGTGGTCCAAAACTGGAAAAAAACGGTCAGAAGTCTGTACTGACTTTCACTGATTCTTAAGAGCTAACGTGTCTTCGAAGAAGTTTTACAAGATTATATTATGCTTCTTTTGAAAGTGGCATCTTAATTTTTGTGAAGGGGGTAGTACCAATTTCGAAAAATATAATTATTTTTTTAACAAAAAAAAATTTTTTTCTATCTCATTTTGAATAAAAAAACATTTGAAGTATTTTTGCTGAAGATATAAATAATGTAAAAAAATTTGCACATATATTATTTACATAAATATATTCACTTTATTTTAAATACAGTTTTTTTGGTTTTATCTACGTAGAATCTACCTCTATTACCTAAGTATCTACTACAAAGTGCGCATAAATACGCATAAACAAGCTCATGCTTGCACGCGCAGCTTAAGCAAATTGTTGTGATTATTATTTTGTTTACTTTTTGACAATTAACAATATTAGAAAAAATCTAAGTGGAACTCGATGCAATTTTTTAGGCCTTTTCAAAGTTAGTTTTAAATATAGAAAATCCGAAAAATTATCAAAAGTTCAACATATTAAAAAATGGAAAAATGTTTTCCAAACAAAATATGAAAAAGTATTGTAAAAGTACAAACCTTCACGAAGAGATTTCATTTGTAAACGTGTGAATAAATTGAGTTATCGCGAAGCAACACGTTTTTTAAGACGATATGTTGATCTGCGACGCTCACTTAGAGATGTGCGAAGCAGCTCATACCGGTGAGCAGCTCCGTACCGATCAGCTCACTAAAGGGAATTGATTCAATGTATCAGCTCATCGGCTCATTAAGATTGAGCTGAAGGTTGGTTTCGAGCGCCGTTTTTCTTACTCCGTTTTTCTTTCATATGCATGATCGAAATCATTGATGCACAAAGAACAATGCTTTGCGAACTAACTTGTCTGTGAATTATTGTTATGTCATATTTGAGAATATCTGCAAAAGTGGCATCCCTGAATGTACCTTGGCCTACTGAGTGAAAGGTAAGATTTCTTATTGACAATGGCTCATTTAATCTGTTAAAGAAGGATAAATACACATTTGGAAGAACGAACAAAAGCTCATGCACACATTTCTTCTCATTTATAGCTCGCTCTTCATGAGCCGAACGGATAGCTTGTAGTTTGTTTCCACCTTACAAGCAGGGATGCGAGGTCATTTTTTAAAAAATCTGTGATCAAGCCAAAAATCTGTCTGTGCAAAATCTGTGCACGTTTTCTTGATTCCATAATAACTAATCGGTATCATTTTGGTAAGCAAAAACAAGGTCTCACTATTTCCTAACGCTCTGTAATTTTTGGTGCTAAACTGTGATCTGTGATTGATTTCAGAATCTGTGTAAATCTGTGACTATTTTCAGAAATCTGTGAGAATCTGTGCCATTTCTGAAATCCGTGCGAAAGGTTGAAAATTTGTGAAACACAGATTAATCTGTGAACCTGGCATCCCTGCTTACCAGTGCGGTGAACTGGTGAGGTGCATTACCTTCTACAAAATTATAGGATTTTATATTTTCTACAATTATTCTAAACAAAGTATGTATAATAACATAACTTGAAACAAGTTATGATTAGAAAACTAGTTTTAAGGGGGTTGTCATAATTCAATAACTAAAACTAGCTTTGAAAAGGCCTAAAAAAAGTTGTATCAAGTTCCACTTATATTTTTTTTAAGTTTTGGGCATATCTTTTCCTATAAATTTTGTAAAAATCAGTTGCATAAAGTTGCATATTTCGCTTCGGTGCAAGGTTTTATCTTAAGTAAAAACGCGCTCAATCCACCTAGCAGTGAGATGAATCAATTTTTTTATCAATCCGCATTGTGTTTTTTGCATGAATATTTTTCGGTGTTTCAGTTCTCATGACATTATTTTAATGAATTTAAGCGGAGATTTTAATCATTCATTACTCTGTAATATCGAAACTGCAAATCGGATCGAATTTGAATCTAAAAGTGTGACAGTCGATTGAACATTCCATGATATGTCGGAGTAAGTTCCTTTTTAGAGTTAACGGTAGCTTAAGGTACTTCCAGGGCCGGTTTGAATTTTAAAAATTCATCATTCTGTAACTCCAGAATCGGAAGTCAGAATTGGATAATATTAATTAATTTTGTCTTCTTAGATCTGGCTTTTTTAGAAAACGATTGAGCTGTGAGAAACAGTTTGTTTAGTTTACATTTGTTTCAAAATATTTGACAATCAGTATAAACATCTTTGAGAAATGGTAGTGCGAATTAAATCCGAATCGAATCTGAATACCACTAAAATTGAAATAAGTTTATTTGGTTATCGACTATCCAAATCTGTATACCCGTTAAACCTGATTAATTTATGAGAAATAGACATTTTTATACTAATCATCATGTATCCCCTAAACCGGAAGTTGGATCTGACTGAAAAGGAAGATGTTTTACAGGATCTTAAAACTTTTCATTTGAATTTTAGATTGGTTCAGCCATCTACGAGAAAAATGGGTCCACAATTTCCATTTCGTTTCACATATCAGATGTTCCACATTTCACATGTAGTTCTGGAACCAGAAATCGGATCCAAACATAATTCAGGAACCTTGTTTAGGAGCATATGACTTTTCGTATGAATCTGAGTTTGTGGAAAACGGTTGAGCCATCTTTGAAAAACATTGAGTGAAATTATTTGTCAAACACGCATTTGCCGATATCGACGAACTGATTCGAATGGTATATGGTCTTTATGTTCTTCCAGCCTTTATTTTCAAGCCAAGTAATTTAAATCCAAGTAGTTTAAATCAATATAATTATGGAATTGCTTTTAACTGGAAAATGCTCGTTTGGTTTACATATGTAATATTTGAACAATTATATTACCAAAAACGAACCGTGCTAAAACCGGTCCGAGGCTCGTAAAATGTCATGAAAAAGGATACTGTACACAGTTTTTTTGAAATAATTGTATGTAACAGTATAAAAAATCGTGTGTTACGTTGCTCCCAAGCATTTCTTTGCCAGACAGCGCTTAAAACTCCCACTGCTGGAATAGGGGGAAAAGTAGCTTACACAAAAATATCGATATCTCCGTTAAAAATGGACGGATTTTAATAATCTATGGCTTGTTGGATAGCTATTACCGTGCGAAATCTAAGTCTGGAAACATATTCTGTTTTCAAGATCAAATGTGACAGATACTGTCAAAAAACTGAAAATTTTGATATAAAACTTCGTATAACTCAAAAAGTAAACATCCGATCTCAAAACCATTCAATAGCGTTCTGGGTGGCGGAGAGACCTTTAGTTTGCGACTAGTTTGATCAAAATCGGTCCAGTCATGAGATATCGACCTCTTTGTTGAAAAAAACACATACACCCACACGGACATTTGTTCAGTTCGTCGAACTAAATCAATTGGCATATGACACTCGGCCGTGCGGACATCAGAAATTTGAGAAATCAGGTTTGAGCGAATTCTATACCTATATTGAAAATGTATAAAAAAGGTAATTATATTTTGTTTCGATTATAGATATTTTAACCATAAAATCACCTCTCGGGCCAGAAAAACTATATGTGAGGTTGGGGATCAAACTCAGATGGGCAGCGTGAAGGGCATCGAAAATTTTGTACATTGATCAAAAAATTAATTTATTTTCCGATCCGATTTTGTGAAAGAATGCCTAATTTTCAATCCGATTGGTGTGCAACAAATTTGTACTAAATTAATGTTAAATAAAATTGAAAATCCTTCCAGGCCGGGGTTCAAACATACAACAACTGGTTTGTAAAGAGCAGCGCATTGAACCGCCAATCCAGGAAATCTTAGCAAACACTCACAATATTTCTTTCAAACATCCTCTTTAAAACGTTGTTGAAAATTCAATTCTTTCTCAAAACTAGATTTGCTTATAAGTGATTGTTCATTGTATGACAGTTTTACTCAAAGCAAATTTTATGATTTTCAAGTACATTTATGACAAATTAGCTATGGTCGTCAAATGTTCACACGTGCCTATCGCATGCGTCCCCGTGTGTCAATGACGACATTGGGTCAATAGAACGGCGTCAACTGAGTGCTGTTGCCTTCTGTTTTAGTATCAGAATGAGAGGGTGCCAATTGGTTTGTATGTAATAGCTCCATTGAAATGCGAAAATTATCAAAAATCCTTCTAATAGATAAACTATTTCATCTTGACTGTTTTGTCAACTTGTTGTGATAGGAACCGTTTGTTAAATTCCATTTAAATGTTGCATTATCCATAAAATAGCTTTTTAATCTTATTCTTGAATTGTTCGTCGGGCATAATTTTGGCATTAAAAATGCCTTACTCTTCACTATATGGGGCCGGGTGTCAATTAAAAGTTTCAAAAATAGTCGCGTAACCTTTTTGTGTCATAATTTTGAACGTTAATAACTCGGTCATTTGTTGATGGATTGTTATAACTTAACAACCAATCGATTCGGAAACTTTTAACTTAAGCATGTATGACGACGTCTCTCCAGTATTTCAATAGCATACTATTGAAAAAATGGTTAGAATTGACCTATGTTTTCATCCACCAATCCCTGTTGTACAAAATGACGTCAACTTCTTGTTCGGCATAGGAGGCTTTGCGTCATGCATAAAAAACACCGCATCGTTCTGCGTAGCATGAAGCGAAATCTATAAATATAGGCTGCACAATATTTCTTTGCCTAGTTGATGTTTGACTGTGAATGAAACAAGTAGCTTGTCCAGTGAGCTGATGACTGGATTGTATATGCGTTCACTTGCTGGATTGTCGCTTTTGGATTATGTGTTGGTGAAATTTCCTGTTTTCTGCGCAACACCATGTTCGCTTGAGTATCTTATATATCATCTAGCTATTGAAAAACCGAATCAGCGTGGTTACCGATTCTTTTGAAATATCCCATGTATTTTTGGTCGATTTTGCCGTTAAAAATGCCTTACACTTTGCTTCCCGAAGCTGGGTGTCCATTTAAAACATGCAAAACTAATCGCGTAACATTTTTCTGTCATAATTTTGAACGCTTATAACTCAGTCATTTGTTGATAGATTTATATAATTCAACAAACAATCGATTCGGAAACATTTAACTTAAACTTATGAGACAACGTCATTTGAATATTTCCATTGCATACCATTGAAAAATATGTTTGAATTGAGTATTTTATTTTAGTTCTCTGGTAACTATCAGGCCAATTTAGAATTGTCGGTGATTGATTTTTTGGATTTAATTTGCAGCGCTTGTTCCTCGATGATTTGTTAATGGATTTTCGCTAATTTAAATGATTTCAATGCTTCAATATTGTAAACTTAAAAATGCTTTAATTTGTCAACGGATCGGTTTGCATACTTAAATCTCCATTCCCATACGAACAAAACGTGACAATGTGACTTAACAAGTTGTTGTCCCACCAGGAATTAAACGCTTCAAAAAATTCAAATTAAATTCTGAAACTTATCTAAAAGCGGTCTCCTCGGTTTGGTAGTATAAATGAGTTTCACAGGCTCACATATACAGTACAATTAGATGCAATATCATATAGTATCAAAGATAAACTCAAGGTAAGTTTACCTGCGATTTTACATGTATCGTTTTAATAGGAACCCTCGTAGAATTTGGTTAACCGCCAGTTTCAGTTCAATTATTATTTGCTTCAAAACAATAAGCGTCTGATGGCTACACACGTTGTAACTATGACAATGTTCATTCATGTGTTAATAACATCAAGTTACAATATAAACAAAATTTCGGAATTTTGTTGCGTATCCATTCCGTATATTCCTAGTATGCCAAAGCGAAAATCAGTGTAAGTAACTAAATATTTCATGCGGACTGTTTCACATGTTTTCTTCCTCGTAATGTTGCCATATTATTTACCGACACTTTCCGTAGATTATCGACGATTTTGAAGGATTAATAAAATTACACCATTACTGAGATTACTGGTACAACATTCTCTTGGATCGATTAACTGTTAATAAAATAAATAAGTTCACCCAGTGAACGACCATTATTAGGGTAAAACTGGGGGTAAATAAACGATATAAACCAAATCAAATTAATAAGTTTGTACGTTTCTCGAAAATTATCATCAGAAAATAAAATAGTTTCATTTGTTCAGGTTTAAATCATTAGGTTGTTTGTATCTAAAATTGAGCTTTCAAGTAACTTTGAAGTGTAGTGAAGTTTAGTGTATCATAATCAATATCATCTTTATTTTTGTATTTATTATGAAGACCCTAGAAACGTTTCATTTTTAATGTTATTGTGCTCGGTCGTGTCTTGAATACAACCCTCTAATTTTTTTTTATTCTTATCATAAGTGTTTTATGTGGAGGCGTCTATAGCAAACTAGTCAGATTTGTGAAGTATCTTACTATGTTTCAGGGTAATAATTAGCTGGTTCCGAAGACTGATGGTTTAATTACAGTTAGTAAGTAATAGGATATTGGATGCAAACTCGCGTATTGGTAAGATCAGAATATGGTAACTATATGCACTAGACTGAAGAACATCAACTAAATACGCGTCGATTGCATGCCATTAGCAAGAGATCGAAAGTATTTCTGTAATGTAATATATTGAACGGTGACCTCGGAACACGATATGCTCTGTATACAAAATAAGTCATTGGAATTCAGCTGGGTTAACACACTCTTGGACAGAAGTTTTTTGCGTGTATAACCAAAATACATGAAAACATTTTTTTGTGCGCCTTGTGATAGGTCAAACACACACACGATGTATGTTATGGATCAAAGATATGACTTTGTTTCTTTGCAGATTTAAACCATGAATAGAGACATCAGCACTGATAAAAGTTACTGTTACTTAATAGTAACCGACTATTAGACTAATGATATTTTCACTTGATTCATATTATGCAGCAGACGACAACCGAAGATAGTGTTCTTTTGTTTAGAGCAGTCTTCAATGCTTTAAAAACGAAAGGGAGCCTTTACAGCCGGCTGTGCTTTCTACTATTTTCTCCTATTAGTTGAATGAAGCTTGAAATAGCCATAACTGGTGCTATTGTCATAACTAGTTTATATCATACTTCGTATCCCCGTTGATTGTATAATGTGCTTCTCCGGACTCGGTAGATATCAACGAAACTCTTTTTTTTTGCCATCATTGACAATTCCTTTCATCGATAAGCTGAGTTGATATTGACTATTTTTCTGGACTGCCTTAGAGGAAGCCGAATGGATGGCATTTTTCTATCCCGTTGCACCAATGCATGTCAACATTTTTTTTATCAGACTGAATGGCTCCTGTTTCGACTGCTCCGAAGTAACAAATGTAATTCCTGTAACAGTATGACAAGTGTGGAAACAATAAAATACGTTTTGACATTTATTCTCTTTCTTTCTTATTTAATCAAATTCAATACGTATGTCGTAGCGAAATCAATAGAAATGTGTTTGCTGTACCAAGAACTTGTTCGTTGATTAGTATTTTATATACTATTCCTAAATATTCACGATACTAGGGGCTGGGATCCACCAGGAGACTGATAGTACCTATTATCTTTCTCCGAACAGGACCAATCTAGACGCCGTGTGGAATCCGGTGGAAATAAAACTTCATCAAGAATAGATACTCTGGGTTGCGGCTTCCATGTCGTATAAGGTGACAATGCAGGAGTTTCTTTTTTCCTTTAGGTATAAACTTTTTTCTACTTTTTACATCTAGTTACAAAATTATCTCTTCAATCAACAAAGAGTTGTTTTCAAAAATGTTTTATCATTGTTTTACGACAATATGATCGCTCGTTTATTTTTTAAACTTTTTTTACATATAATAATCATTTATATAAAGCATCATTTGAAGAATATTTATTTAAATTTCCGTATATCAATAATGAAAAATAAGGCGGTAACAGAGCATTCCCCAAAACCGCTTTTGAGAATCACGTTGCGCAGTGAACATGATATCTCGGCATAGAATTATCTGAAATCATAAAATGTTCCTAAATGTACTTAAAGTACGTATTATTTCTTCCCTCGTGGCATATTTAAGCAAACAACGCGATCTCACGCTTAATTTTCCGCCAATTTTGAGGTGAAAAAGTACCATAATATGAAAATGAAAAAATATATACATTTTATACCAAGAAAGTATGTTCCAAGTTTGTAGAGAATCGGTTCAGAGTTTAATTTTTTTTTTCAAAAAGTAAGCAAAAAAACTATTTTTTTGTAACCTACACTGAATCATTCAACTGATTTAAAATTTTGTCCGAATATTTCTGAAATGTAAAAAAAAAACGATTTTCCGAAATTGTTCATTTCTGAATTTTTGTTACCAAATCTTCAGGATATGTCTGTGGACGAAACGTGGTTTCAACAGGATGGTGCCACTTGCTATACTGCCGCCGTAACAATCGACTTATAGAAAGAATATTTCAACGACAAAATCAGTTCGAGAAATGGGCCGGTGAATTGGCCTCCGCGTTCGTGTGATTAGAAACCATTCGATTATTTTTCGGGGGGATACGTGAAGTCATTGATTTATGCGGATCTCAAATGTTTGAAAAAAAATTGATCGAAAATTGGGCCTCCAGAATGATTTTCGTGAAAAATAGTCGTGGCGGCCGTATGCCCGAAATCATATTAAATGCCAAGAAATTATCTATCAAATAAACAAATTTTCAGCCATTTCATAATTTGGCATGTGTTTTATCCAAACTTTACACTTTTAGTAACATAGATAGGTATGTTAAATAAATAGTAAGAAAATGCTACCGAGAAGCAAATAAATAAATAACTTTCTCTCGATGGTCGGCAGCCAAAATTAACCAATAGAACCAATTCACAATTTTTTGCAGTAAATAATATACGAAAATATATTATATCTTTCAAAGTACCTGAACCAAACTGTTAAATGTTTTAAAACGTTTATTCAAGTTTTTGTCACACATTCCCATAGAAAAAATGGTTTTAACACCTTCAACGATCGTTTTTTTTTTCATTTAAAATAAACTCACTTCATAATATAGGAAACACTTCCATCTCAAGTTTTACAGTTCGTCATGTTTCTGAATATTTACTATTTGATTATTCCCAAAACATGATCATTATTTCACAAAATTAAACCACTTTCACTAATGTTCACTTTCCACTTGTTTAATCAACGATTAAAGACTTCTAAAATTACCCGATATTCAATAAAAGTCATAAAAAATACGAGATGCAAATTTGCACTGAATTCACTTAATTGCACTTCAATTTCGTCTCATTTCGTATCGCAAGGTTGCCAAATTTTCTTCTTTAAATTACCATCAACAATTATTTTTTTGGTATCCGTGACAATAATTTAATTATATTATTGATAGTTATATTTCAATGTGAACTGTTTCGGCTTCGAATATTACTAGAAAGTGCGTAATAGATACTAATAAAAACAACCATTGCAGCAAATATAGTAGCACTGGTTTCATTCCGATATATCTCGGATGATTTTTCATTAGGGCGTATAAGCAAGTGACAGTTTCTCTTTATTCACTCTTTCTTTCGATTATTGTGATGTGATTAAAAAGATTTTCTTTGATTTCACTACTCCTTTTGAAATTCGAAAGTTTCTGGTTTCATTTTATGCAAAGAGTTGAGTGATAAACGTGGTAGCCGCCTGGTGATTAATAGAAGAGAAAGTAAACAAATAGAAACTGTCACTTGCTTATACGCCCTACACTCTCATTGAACATAACTCAAAATTGAGTGACACATCACTCAAATTCATAAAAAGTGCACGTACTCTAAACTTGAGTTACCAGCTATCTACTCATTTTTGCGTTAAGGGACGAAACTGTCAAAACTTGAGTAATTTTTACTCACAATAAGAAAAAAATATTTTGTTCAAAATTTGAGTAAGTTCAACTCAAAATTTGAGTTCCTTGCTCTCAAAATGAAGAAATTTTTCTTCGTTAATTTTCATATACAAAGTTATTCTTCTTGCTTTTGAATGCGCAAAGTAGTGATTCAAAACCGTTTCCTTTTGAACGGTTTGGAGTACAAATTGAATTGATTTGATATCCTTATGTTGCGCTTTTCACTAAGCATAATTGAAACCACAAAACATCTATGATTGTCGTTGATTCATGTTTTTGAAACCGGATCTAGAAACGGCAATGAAAAACGACGTATTCTTGCAATCTTTATTTCGATAAGAATATTCCGAGAATGAAAACGCACTGAACTGCAAGAAGTATTTTTTTCACTCAAATGTTTAAAAACTTACTCTAATGTATGAATAAATGCGAGAGTACTCATGGCAACGAGTTTATTTTACTCAAATCCATACTCAAATTTTGACATATTGTTCCAGTTTGTGAATTTGAGTAATCGCAACTCAAACCAAAGTTATGTTCAAAGAGCGTGTAATGAAAATTCAACCGAGATATGTCAACAAAACGCTGTTAAATGTGTGCGTTTCATCGGCTGTGCACAGAGATGCCAGATATGAAAAAAAAATTCTACAATAATATGATGCTAAAAGATAACTTTTAATATCTCGGTAAGTCATTGCCGCGCTCACTAGAATATTCAACGAGGCTCTTTTTTCTTTTCAATTACAATTGATATCTACATATACGTATATATGTATTTACTTGACTTCATTACTTTTATAAATATCGGTTCAAATTGGTTTAAAATTGTAATATAAATGTTGGTCAGTGTTCATCATCAAATATCTTCACAAAGGATTTCCATTTTAATATATGATTTGTCCGTTGTTCAATAAACTTCTTACTCATCACCACTACCAAATACTAATAGATACTCAGAGGCAAAAGTTTAATATTATATTTCTTAGTTTTTATGAATCGTACAAATCTACATTAAGTTTAGGAAATCTGTATAAAATCTGTATTCTGATTTCAATCAGTATGCGAATTCAAAACTCTGTATAATAAAGATAAATCTAAATGAATGGTATCTCTGGCTACGCATTTTGTTTTGTCGTGAATACGACTTACTTTACTATGGGGCGCCTTTTCAAAATTTACCCTCTGGGAGAGTGAGAAGTTTTTGATCGTGAATATCTCTTGTTATACTTAACGTAACAACCTATTTTTTCCTCCATGCGCTATCAGAAATATAATCAGGAATTTGTGATTAAATTTTAAACAGTGTAAAATAACCATAAATAACTCAAAATTTATGTTTTCTCAAACTTTCGGAAATAACGAGGAAAACTCATCACGTTTGCTTGCCTTTTTCGCACCAGAATGATTTTCGTGAAAAATAGTCGTTTTTTTGGGCCTCCAGAATGATTTTCGTGAAAAATAGTCGTGGCGGCCGTATGCCCGAAATCATATTAAATGCCAAGAAATTATCTATCAAATAAACAAATTTTCAGCCATTTCATAATTTGGCATGTGTTTTATCCAAACTTTACACTTTTAGTAACATAGATAGGTATGTTAAATAAATAGTAAGAAAATGCTACCGAGAAGCAAATAAATAAATAACTTTCTCTCGATGGTCGGCAGCCAAAATTAACCAATAGAACCAATTCACAATTTTTTGCAGTAAATAATATACGAAAATATATTATATCTTTCAAAGTACCTGAACCAAACTGTTAAATGTTTTAAAACGTTTATTCAAGTTTTTGTCACACATTCCCATAGAAAAAATGGTTTTAACACCTTCAACGATCGTTTTTTTTTCATTTAAAATAAACTCACTTCATAATATAGGAAACACTTCCATCTCAAGTTTTACAGTTCGTCATGTTTCTGAATATTTACTATTTGATTATTCCCAAAACATGATCATTATTTCACAAAATTAAACCACTTTCACTAATGTTCACTTTCCACTTGTTTAATCAACGATTAAAGACTTCTAAAATTACCCGATATTCAATAAAAGTCATAAAAAATACGAGATGCAAATTTGCACTGAATTCACTTAATTGCACTTCAATTTCGTCTCATTTCGTATCGCAAGGTTGCCAAATTTTCTTCTTTAAATTACCATCAACAATTATTTTTTTGGTATCCGTGACAATAATTTAATTATATTATTGATAGTTATATTTCAATGTGAACTGTTTCGGCTTCGAATATTACTAGAAAGTGCGTAATAGATACTAATAAAAACAACCATTGCAGCAAATATAGTAGCACTGGTTTCATTCCGATATATCTCGGATGATTTTTCATTAGGGCGTATAAGCAAGTGACAGTTTCTCTTTATTCACTCTTTCTTTCGATTATTGTGATGTGATTAAAAAGATTTTCTTTGATTTCACTACTCCTTTTGAAATTCGAAAGTTTCTGGTTTCATTTTATGCAAAGAGTTGAGTGATAAACGTGGTAGCCGCCTGGTGATTAATAGAAGAGAAAGTAAACAAATAGAAACTGTCACTTGCTTATACGCCCTACACTCTCATTGAACATAACTCAAAATTGAGTGACACATCACTCAAATTCATAAAAAGTGCACGTACTCTAAACTTGAGTTACCAGCTATCTACTCATTTTTGCGTTAAGGGACGAAACTGTCAAAACTTGAGTAATTTTTACTCACAATAAGAAAAAAATATTTTGTTCAAAATTTGAGTAAGTTCAACTCAAAATTTGAGTTCCTTGCTCTCAAAATGAAGAAATTTTTCTTCGTTAATTTTCATATACAAAGTTATTCTTCTTGCTTTTGAATGCGCAAAGTAGTGATTCAAAACCGTTTCCTTTTGAACGGTTTGGAGTACAAATTGAATTGATTTGATATCCTTATGTTGCGCTTTTCACTAAGCATAATTGAAACCACAAAACATCTATGATTGTCGTTGATTCATGTTTTTGAAACCGGATCTAGAAACGGCAATGAAAAACGACGTATTCTTGCAATCTTTATTTCGATAAGAATATTCCGAGAATGAAAACGCACTGAACTGCAAGAAGTATTTTTTTCACTCAAATGTTTAAAAACTTACTCTAATGTATGAATAAATGCGAGAGTACTCATGGCAACGAGTTTATTTTACTCAAATCCATACTCAAATTTTGACATATTGTTCCAGTTTGTGAATTTGAGTAATCGCAACTCAAACCAAAGTTATGTTCAAAGAGCGTGTAATGAAAATTCAACCGAGATATGTCAACAAAACGCTGTTAAATGTGTGCGTTTCATCGGCTGTGCACAGAGATGCCAGATATGAAAAAAAAATTCTACAATAATATGATGCTAAAAGATAACTTTTAATATCTCGGTAAGTCATTGCCGCGCTCACTAGAATATTCAACGAGGCTCTTTTTTCTTTTCAATTACAATTGATATCTACATATACGTATATATGTATTTACTTGACTTCATTACTTTTATAAATATCGGTTCAAATTGGTTTAAAATTGTAATATAAATGTTGGTCAGTGTTCATCATCAAATATCTTCACAAAGGATTTCCATTTTAATATATGATTTGTCCGTTGTTCAATAAACTTCTTACTCATCACCACTACCAAATACTAATAGATACTCAGAGGCAAAAGTTTAATATTATATTTCTTAGTTTTTATGAATCGTACAAATCTACATTAAGTTTAGGAAATCTGTATAAAATCTGTATTCTGATTTCAATCAGTATGCGAATTCAAAACTCTGTATAATAAAGATAAATCTAAATGAATGGTATCTCTGGCTACGCATTTTGTTTTGTCGTGAATACGACTTACTTTACTATGGGGCGCCTTTTCAAAATTTACCCTCTGGGAGAGTGAGAAGTTTTTGATCGTGAATATCTCTTGTTATACTTAACGTAACAACCTATTTTTTCCTCCATGCGCTATCAGAAATATAATCAGGAATTTGTGATTAAATTTTAAACAGTGTAAAATAACCATAAATAACTCAAAATTTATGTTTTCTCAAACTTTCGGAAATAACGAGGAAAACTCATCACGTTTGCTTGCCTTTTTCGCACCAGGACGACGGTTTTGAGGTAGTCATGCGCATATCAGTTCCGATGTTCTACTGGCCGAGTGTAATAGGTTCATTTTTTCTAGTACGTTAGACGGAGGTATCGTGCTGAGGATCTTCCACCAACATCAGTATTAATGAGGTGGTAAAAACCTCAAATGATCAGGTGGAATCAATGTATAGCTCTTCTTCGCATTCGGACGTCGTGGCTAGCAGTAAACCAGCAGAAGCAGAGAACTGAATTTTTAGTTAAATTCAAGAACTAATATCAGAATCTAGATTCTGGTCCACCTGAATTCTGAAGTTAATTTTAGGTTCCGAATTTAGTTTCATTTCACTTCTATTTAAAAATTTTGTTCCAGATTACAGGTTTAGAATTTAAAACAATGACTATAGAACTGAATCCTATTTCTGGATTTTGAAAATGGTTTCAAATTTAGGATTTTTCAGAATTCATGTACAAAATTCAGGATATGACTTTTAGATCTGGATTCTGAAAATAAATATTAGGTCTGAACACCGGACCTTGATTTAAAAACTGAATTGAAAACCAGAGTTTCATTCCAGAATTTAGTTTCAGAATTTAATTCATCAATTCAGTTTCAGCATTCATTTTCAGAATTCAGAACCTACATGTTGGAACTAAATTGTGAACATGATTTCTGGAACTAGATGCTGGAACTGAATTCAATTCCTATATCAAGACTTGGAATTCAAGTTCAGAATATAGTTCTATAACGCAATTTGGAAAATTTTAAAAATAACTTCAGTTCCTTATTTCTAGAACTAAATTTAAAACCTGAGTTTTTGATCTAGATTCCGAAAATTTGCAGCTGAATTCGGAGCGTGCCCCAAAGTCATATATTAGTTTTTTAATTTCAACAGTTATAACTATTTAACAAATTACGCAAAGCGGTTTTTTAGAGCCACTAAAATATTTTCAAAGGATTTTGAGAAGTTTATTTCTACTAGTATCTAAATCTACAAAACTGTATTTGTTCCGTGTTATTTGATTGTATGGTAGAATATGTTTGCCGTCAATTAGTTGTACTGTAGTATAGATGTTTCGTTAAAATTCTGGAAGCGAAGCAATGAAAGTTGAAAAATATACACAATCTAATACGAATGATTATCTTTATCCAGAAGTGACAAAGAAACATGTCAGTTTTATTCGTATTCACGTCCTCCAGTTATGTCTGTGACATTACCCACCCGCCTTTTTAGATGGGCTAATGCCTAAATAGCGACAATTCGTTTTTAGTTTCTTTTTTTTAATTTAACTGATTAACTTTACAGTAAAATGTTATTGTTGAACATAAGGAAACGAAAACGACCCGAACATTTTTGAACGTCGAAATGATTCCAAATTGGTTCTAAAAATATCGTGTGTTGTCTTATAGTTGGCATTATGCCCTTTTTAAGAAAAATTCTGACATTTGGAACCTGAGAGTGCAATAGTGCAATATTTTGTTTTAATTGCTGTCGCCATTGCTAATTATTAGGATGAATAGAGAACCAACGATAGGATGAATAAAAACCCATCGAGATTAAATTAGGAGCAGAATAGCGAACATATCAGAAGTGTTTTTAACAGGTTTATGAATACCAGTTGTTGGAAATCAACAAATGTGAATCAATTCCCAATGTGGAGCAAGGCGAATAAGGTAGAAATATCAAATAATGATAGTGATTTTAGTGGCTAAATCATGTTTTTGAGTTAACGTCCCTACAAATGAGATGAAATAGGGTACCATTACCCTACATGACGGGTAGCATTCAGTTCTTCATTCGTTTCTCTTTCAATCGCAGCTCAGTATAACCACCACCGTGGGTTGATCTTTCAAATAAAATATCTTTTACAATTGAATGAGAGAGCGGCCTTCAAATGAGGTTCATGAGCACATTCGAATTGGCTAAACCAGTCATAATAACTGAAATATTAATTACAAAATAAACGGTTATTTGGCATAATGGTCTTTTGGCATAATGGTCATTTGGCATAATGCCATTTGTCAAAATAATAATTGGATTTGTAAATTTTCGTTTGCATTTCGATCGAGTTATATTGTGCAAGGAAAACCCTAACGAAATATGTGAATTTTATATTCGGTCCACATATTTCAATAATATGAGGTGAAATAGCATTATTACATATTTTTTATATTTCAAATTCTGTAGTAAATAGCACACTATCATTTTATACAAGCAACTCACTTAGTGCTAGCACAATATTCTGTACGTCATAGATGATTCAGGTCGAGACGGCCGAAGGCCGCGAGTGCGCCGGCGACCCGCCGTCGGAAGCGCCGGCCACTGCGGGGGGGCAGCGCCCCCGCAGAAATCACCTCTGTCTAGTTGCGGGCGTTTGCCCGGATTACCCAAAGCTAGGAGCTATCCCTTAGTTAAGTCCGAACGAGCGGCAGCGAGGTCGGACAGCAGGTCATTAAAAACGATGAGTCGTAGCCGCATTAGACCTTTAAAATTGCAGTAAAATAGAACAATTTCTATTAAACAGCATCTGTTATGCCAAATGACTGTTATGCCAAATGACCATTATGCCAAATAACGATTATGCCAAATGTCGTTATGCCAAACGGTATTATGCCAAACGGCTTTATGCCAAACGTGATAGCTCCTTTCAAACAGTCTAAAATCAACGATTCAAAATTGCTGGTGATAATCGAAAAATCAAATGAGAACCGCCATCCAGGGCCGGTGAAAGAGTGGGTACGGTGGGTAGTACTACCCACCTGAAAATTCCAAAGGTAGGTAATTAACCACCTGAAATTTCTAACGAAAAACAATGGTAATATAAGTATTATTCATGAATATCGAAGGTTTAAGAATAAGTGTTATTTATAACAATAAGAATATTTTTAATGTAACTCGGAATAATAAATAAAATCAAAACTATAGAACCCTAGTACTCAGCTAGTATACTAATGGTGTGAAGATATACAGCAGAAAGGTAAGATGTGACAAGGATCTTTTGAGTAAGCAGAAATCTTTTAGTAACTTTACTTTTACATTTTTTCAACCAGAGGAGACGAGCTTAAGCATCTGATCAATGAATCACCCGTGTATTGGAAAGTACAGATAAAAAAATATAATTACTCAAAATCTTTTGACATAGGGCTACGTTCTTGTTTGCTATACCGAGGTGCAAGTTCAAAATACAGGAAATAAAACTGTACAAACAGTGGTTTGAACATTTACATCTCAACTATTTTTCAACTGATTTTCGATATCATTACACATACTGCTTGGATATATTTTTACGCAACGATTCGAGTAGAAAAATCTATATATTTTAGATAATTGGTGATTCAAACTTCAATGTGTAAAGAACCATGTCTAATTTTACTTATTTCCCAAAACATTTTATCAGGATTTCCCCGGTTTTCGTCGCTGACCAGCATGCGGGCCACCCATCGGGCCTTCGTAGGAGAAGTAGTCGCTGGGGGCTAGGTTATTGAGAATATGGTGGGTGAGGAAACAGAACGAAGACCAATCCGTTCAATTTGGCCATTATTTTCATTGACTTGTGGCACGGAGCATTGTCTTGGTTAAAAATGGTTGTTTCGATGTCGCATTACAAACGCATCAATAATTCAATGTAATAATCACTTTAGATGGTGCTTTCTTTTTCAATATAGTCAATGTTTATTATACTTCGAGTATCTGAAAACTGACGCCATGATTGTTCCAGCTATATGTTACATTTTCTGACGACTTTCTCCGTATGCATGCTAATATGACTCCGGAGAAAAATGGTGGATCCAAGTTTCGTTCACTGTTTCATACAAACGAAAGAAATCCATTTTATTGCGACTTAACAGTGCCAAACAGCTCTCTGGATCCTTAATGCGTTGTTGCTTTTGTTCGGTTGAAAAAAAAACCTTTTATATGCCCAGATTTTCGCGTAAGATCATAAAAGCGCTTCCAGTTAATGTCCTAACCATTTCAGCATATTTAATTTTACGATTTATCGCACTATAATATCTTCGATTTGAAAAGTTCAATCTATCCATATCTGATAAATTTATGATAGCCTCATTTCGTAGTATTTTGATTACTTTCGATCCGAAACCGTGAACTGGGATTTAAAATTTGCACTGTTGAGTTTAAAGTAACCGATCCACATTGTGAGACCTTACATTTGAAACATGTTTCTCTTAGTCGATTTAGGTAGATGTCAAACAATCAAACCGGAATGAAAGTTCATTATCGCAAACTAATGTAACTAATAGGCAATTGGTTGCTAATCGAATCGATGTTATATACACTTCTTCGGATTCTGCATTTTGCATTTTCCAACAAATTTTTATTCTAATCTAAATTTACGAAAATCGATTCAACCATCTCCGAGAAAATTAAGTGCACATTTTAATCAAATATGCCCGCCAATCGACGTACATACACGTACATACAATTTACTACTTCAACTGAACGAGCGAACTGATTCGAATGTTATTTGAAAGTCGGCCCTCTTGTTACGAAGAAGAAAAAATTGAAAAACTATCATTCATTAGTTAATTTCCTCAGATTCTATAAGGTAGTTTTGTTTCACTGAATTTAGTCATTTCCGTTTATTTACAACTTTTCTTCAGTACCAAAAAAAAGCTTGTTCATAGTTCTAAAATAGCCCCTTTGTCATTCATATGCCGGTTGGAAGGAAACGAAGAAAGAGGTGGAGAGCGATAGATTATTTTTGTAGCAATATGGACTTACACTAGTTATTATATGATGCCAATATATCCTTCCAACCTCAGTTGGTTCTCATGTCTCGATGCAATCGTAGCGTATGTTGGCAACTCAAAACTTCCCGGTTCGGAACCAGTCCTTTAATTGGACATGGCTTTTTTATGGAAAATCGAATCGCCTGAAGGTATGCAATTTCCTCTTACTTCGCGAAATCTATTTTTAGATTTGCACGGTAAAGCCTTTCCCCACAAAAAAAGGGTAATAACAGGTGAAAAGTCGTACTGAATTTGTAACAAATTTATATGTAATATTGATATTTACATATCAAGGTTCGTAATAATTTTGTTATCACCTAGGTTATAATTTTTGATATTCTAACTATTAACGAGGCCAAGATCATGACTAATATAGATAGAAAAAACAAAACAACCCGAGATACAATTTTGTTTTCCCTTGTTGATCGGGATGTGTTATGCACATCAGCGACTGGACTGTTTATGGATTTGTTTTATGCGCCGTTCGCTTGGCACGAGACATATTTTGATCGAAAATCGGCAGGATGACATGCGCGAATTTAGCATTTTCCATCATCAGGCCCAACGAACTTAACGGTCAGAGTAACTAAAATTCTCAAAGAATTAATTTCGAAAATTCGCACACACAAATAAGTTTATTCGGAACAAGACAAGGCCAATGCCCTAATACTCAAAACAAATAATGGCAGTGATTTTGAATCTAGTTGGGGAGTCCTATGTTAAGAGTTCGAATAACCCCACAGTAGTTCCGAGGCGTATCTAATCCCTAAATGTGCAATTTCGTTTTAAAACTAAATACCGAAAAGGCTTCAAACTTCGAATTTACACGTTTCATGCAAATTAATAACAAAACAAAATATTTAAGCAGTGTGCCTTAAAATTATATTGTATTATTGAATAAAAAAAATATTGTTAAAAAATCGAAAAACTGGGCTTAACATGTTTCACCGGCCCTGCCGCCATTCTCTATTTATCATTCTGACCGGAGAGAGTTTTGGTTATCAGGTTGATGTCCGTGCCGATCCATTCTAACTTGTTCAATACCAACAGTGAAGACAATGAAGCAGGTAGACTACTTGGCACTTGAAACTGAGCAAACAAAACTTCAAGTGACTAGGTAGGGTTGTTCAATTGGCGATGGATTCTGGGAGCTTTATTTGAGTATGACAACAAAAGTCCAAGCGTAGTAGTATAAACGGCCTCTAGTATCAAGTAGTCATCTAGAAATTCTCTGTCACTCAAACTCAAGCTCAAATATTCCTAAACATTCGCATACATACATAAGTCACTACTCAACTGTCATGTTATCAAAAAGCACAGTCGTATGAGGTTCTTGATTGGTGAGTATTTTCAAGTCAATAGAAAGGTGATAGTTAGGTGAAACGCATTGGATTTCATGCCACACATCATCCGACGACGAAGAATCTGATTAACCATAGGAAATTTTCCCCTGTTGTGAATAAGCTATACTGCAAAACGATCATTTGGTCATGAGTTTGAATAACGACTCCAACTAGGATTAACGATAACAACAACAATAACAAAACAGTTTCACAGAAAAACAGAATTCCCATATCGCAATAATACGGCCACAAATTATAGGCAATGACTAGGCGGTAAATTGCCAGCTGCTTGGTAAAGAAAGGATTTCCGACGCTATTACCTCCGCTACCATACACCGTGTAGTCATTCGATAGAAGCCGCAAGCATAAAAATTAGCAGATAATAGCACTTATAAGTTACTTTTTATATCCCTCCCAACTAGCAGCCCCCGGAGAATCGCGTTTCCGCCATAATAATATACACCCTTTTGTTCCACCACACTTGGCTCATTCCGTTTCGCCGGTGAGGATTCGGTCGAAAAGAACACCACCACCGTGGGATGATTACATCATTAAATATACATTATCGTTCACACCTCATACCTTTTCTGCCAGCCTATCAGCCAGCCAGCTAGCCAGCCATCCAGCGTGCCACCGTAAGGCCTAGATGTAATTATGGGCTATGGGTGTCCTGAAAATTTGAGTCCCCACACAAGCACAAAAGCAAGGTGGTGAATCCGAGCGAGCGAATCCCGCGCCAAAGGTGAATCGCAACACGGTAGCTACCTGGTAATCTACATCTCGATAAGCGCTCCCGGCCAACTTCTTTTCACACAGAACTAAAACTAGCCAGCGCTCCCATTCGGCGATATCCGGAATAAACATGCATGATTCCATCGGCCGCCGTGTGAGCATTCAGAGTGCAGCAGCGAACATACCTGGCTTTACACCTTTTCTGCAGTAGCGAATTCTTCAACGGATTACCCGATCCCGATCCGATTTCGATTACCAGAACCCGGTAGGCAGAAAAGCTCACCGACAAGGAGTGTCCGTTGGTCGTCGATAGTCGATGGCCGGCGTGAGGCCATCATTTGCTATGCGAGGGGCGGTTACGTGAGCTCACATCGAAGCCGGAGCTTACCGGTGGACTTTTATGTACTCCGGAGCAAATTAATAACAAGATTTATTTTCATTACCGAACTATGCTCGGCAGTGAGGCCAGGTTAGGTGTTTCTCTTCTATCTCGACCAGAATAAATCAGCGTTTGTTCAGTCATTGATCGAGCACTGCGAAATATCCAGTGTATATATTTTGTTAAACTTAGCTTTTCCGTAATTTGGCAACACTAGCATTAGGGAAAAACCTCAATCGAATGTTTAGGTAAGAAAAATTGAAACTCGTATCAATCTTCTAGGAGAGAGTGGTCATTTGATTCCGTAATCCGAATTTGATGTGTGAAGTACTAAATGTGCTGCCGAGTAATGAACATCATTAAGAACGTAATCTATAATAATAAGCGAGATTAATTATCAGACATTAAAGTAAGCATAACTTTTAATTGCAGTCAACTGTTCCACAATCTCCTCTACTGGGTAGGTGTTCTCTGCAATTACATCGACGTAGAGAAAGAAATTGCTACTTCTGGAGCTGGAGCCAGTTTCCGGCGTTGCTGACGCTGCCATTACGCCAATAAAATATACTTTCGCTTTGTGTTAGAAGGCGAAGAGGAAGGAATTTATCGATGGCTTAATTACAAAGTGCCGCCGAAAACAGTGTAGGTGTTAGCAACAGGCAGGATTAATGCGACATGCCGCCACAGACACCCATGGGTGGCTGATTGAAGGTGACTTCGGGGGTGTTGCTCGGTAAATTTTCCATTGCGTGGATTCAGAATCGTTATGAACAACGAAAACCTGTTTTAAACGAAGTTGAAAAAAGAAGCCTTAGGGGTTCAACTCAATCTTGGCAAAGTATCAGAGCGGAAAGATTAATACTTTCGGAGCAATTTTTCAATCACGACCCGCACGCGCGGAGCGTACCGCAGCGCAGCTCGCTCGGATACGGGCTTCCCAGGTAACCAGTAAGCACTAATAATGGCAGTAAAATAGCCTTTTATTAGCACCGAAAATTCTTGTAGCTCTATATCTGCAATATGAAACCTCATCTGTTGTAAATTAATCAGAATTTAGCTAACCCAATGCACACCTGTCATAAATAAGCTTTATCCATAAATAGCCGTATATTTTGCCAAAATCGGTCCTAATCTGGTTCTAACGGATCAAAGTCACATTTGTAGTGAACCGATTACACATGCTGACTTTGACTCAGATCATCTTCCTGTAACATTCAGACTTTCCAACGAAGTTTTAATTAATCCTATTAGTTCTATATTCAACTATCATAGATCTAATTGGTTGGATTACAGATCTCACATTGAAAATCATGTGGATCATGAAACTATTTTAGAAAATTCTGCGGACATCGACACAGCAATTGATAATTTGAATCATTGCATTATCGAAGCTAGAAATCTTTCAGTTCCCAAAGCTCAAACTAAATTAAATTCTCCTATCATCGATGACAATCTTCAACTGCTCATTTGGTTGAAGAATGTTCGTCGACGTCAATATCAACGTTCTCGTGATCCTGCTATGAAAAACATAGTTAAGGATTTACAAAAAGAAATTAAACATAGATTTACTCTTTTGCGAAATGAAAATTTCGCTAAATAAGTTGAACAAATTAAACCATATTCTAAACCTTTCTGGAAACTTTCTAAGGTTCTTAAGAAACCTCAGAAACCAATTCCTGCTCTCAAGGAAGGAAATCAAATACTTCTTACAAATGGCGAAAAAGCTCAAAAACTTGCTCAGCAGTTCGAGAGTGTCCACAATTTTAATTTGAACGTTGTGAGTCCTATTGAAAATGAAGTCTCACTGAAATATGAGCATATTTCAACCCAAGTGTTATCACAAGATGACATTATTGAGACGAATTTTGATGAAATTAAATCAATTATTAGGAAACTTAAAAACATTAAGACTCCTGGTAATGATGGAATTTTTAATATTCTTATTAAAAATCTTCCCGATGTTGCCTTGAGACTCCTGGTTAAAATTTTCAACAAGTGTTTTTCATTAGCTTACTTCCCAAAAAGATGGAAAAACGCTAAAGTAATTCCTATCCTCAAACCTGATAAAAATCCAGCAGAAACATCAAGTTATCGACCAATTAGCTTACTTTCTTCTATCAGTAAACTTTTTGAAAAAATTATCTTGTTGAGAATGATGTCTCATATAAATGAGAATTCAATTTCTCTACCAGAACAGTTTGGATTTCGTCATGAACATTCAACTACTCATCAACTTGTCAGAGTAACGAACATGATAAAATCAAATAAATCTTCTGGGTTATCCACTGGAGTTGCTCTTCTAGACATAGAAAAAGCATTCGACAGTGTTTGGCACAAAGGTTTAATAGCAAAAATGTCTGATTTCCAGTTTCCTATTTATTTGATCAAAATGATTCAAAATTATTTAACAGATCGTACACTTCAGGTTAGCTATCAGAATTGTAAATCTGAATTGCTACCCGTACGAGCCGGTGTTCCGCAGGGTTCGAGCGTTGCTCCAATCTTGTATAATATTTTCACTTCTGATCTTCCAAATCTACCCGTTGGTTGTCAGAAATCGCCATTCTGTGACGACACAAGTCTGTTAGCCACAGGTAGAAATCTAAGAGTGATCTGCAGTCGCCTACAAAGAAGTTTAAATATTTTCAGTGATTATCTGTCAAAATGAAAAATTAAACCAAATGCAGCAAAAACGCAATTAATTATCTTTCCTCATAAGCCAAGAGCTTCTTTTCTTAAACCAAACAATAATCACATTCTCAAATTGAATGGCTTGGAATTGACATGGTCTGATCAAGCTAAATACTTAGGTTTAACGTATGACAAAAAACTCACTTTCAAGGATCACATTGAAGGAATCCAGGCAAAGTGTAATAAATATAATAAATGTTTATATCCTCTTATAAACAGAGATTCTAAGCTCTGTCTAAAAAACAAATTGTTAATTTATAAACAAATTTTCAGACCAGCCATGCTTTATGCAGTTCAATTTGGTCAAGTTGTTGTTCCACCAGGAAGAAAACGCTTCAAAGGATTCAGAATAAAATTCTGAAAATGATTTTGAAGCGTCCTCCCTGGTTTAGTACAAATGAGTTACACAGACTCACAAATATAGAACCATTAGATGTAATGTCACATAATATAGTTATTTTAAAAAAAATCGGTCCTAATTCAGTCTCAAGAGCGATTGAAGTGCCAATTAGCGACTATTAGCTGTCATAGTGCGGCATTAATATGTGCTTATTGGTTACATGGATTAACTTGTCGACACATGTCGCGCCACTGATCGAGTTGCACTGCGGTACACTCCGCGCGTGCGGGTCGTGATTGAAAAATTCACTGCTCCGAAAGTATTAATCTTTCCACTCGAAACTTTTCCAATATCGAGTAAAACCCCTAAGGCTCCTTTTTTCAACTCAAAAAAGAGAAAAAAAATTAGGCCTAAGTTTAATTTTTTTTATTTGTTTATTAATTTTAAACTTTTTTCATTAAATTAACTTTAAAGGTGGTTTTATGGAATTTATAGGATATGTCAAATGACTTAATTGTGGAACACATATGACTGTTCTAGCTATACCGTAATCAGGATCAAAAGATCAGATATCCTTTATCAGTAGATGCATTGTGTGCAATGTAATCAGTTAGATGAATGATGTTGACCATTTAAAGAATCAATAATAGGATTCTGCTGTTGAAATAATGAGGTCAAATACAGGGACGGGTATAGCGTGATGGGTGAGTCGATGCCTCCCCAAGTAACCATATGATAAAAAAAGAACCGGAATTTTCATTTTAAAATTCCCGCGCTTGTCCAATCGGTAAACTTTTATTCTCTCAACGTTGGCAACACTTTTATACACATTCTGTCAAATTTTGACGCATATCGTACGATAAGTTTTTGTTTGGGGTCTATACAAAGAAGTTGAAAAATTTTCGTGTGGCGATTTTTATAATGGATGAAAATTTAGAACAACGTGCGTGCATCAACTTTTGTGTTGCAAATGGATTTAAGCGTTCCGAAACATTGAACATGTTAGAAAAGGTCTTTGGTGATTCGTGTCTAGGAAAAACACAGGCGTACGTAGTAGTGGTATAAACGCTTCAAAGGTGGTCGTACAAGACTAGCGGTGAGCCAGTTCATGGAAAACCGCTCAAAAAATGTATTTTCTTCCGATAATCCCAAGGATTTGCCTTTAAATTTTTAAAAGTCTTCAGTCTACAATTAGGCCTTAACATGCAATGACAAACAACAAGTCGCGAGGTCAGCTTTTGTAAATTTGGGAACTCAATTTAAAGTATTCATCTTGGTCATCTCGGCTTCTCCCTTCATCCCATATGTCGGAGCCATTAGTTGGATAGAGATCTACAATCTCTGACTCAATGTACTGACTTAAAGGATTATGACATGCCCAGCCCATCGTAAACGTCCGATTTTAGCTGTCCGTACGATGGGTAGTTCTCCTAGCAGCTGTTGCAATTCGTGATTCATACGCCGTCTCCACATTCCGTCTTCCATCTGCACTCAACCAGTACGTTTCTTTCGAAAACACTCAGGTCCTCTGCCAACATAGTCTAGGTGTCATGGCCATAGAGAACAATTGGTCTAATGGTAAACTTCATGCGGGGGCGTATCGAAGGGTTTTCCTGAGTCCAAAGTACGCACGATTCCCTGCCAAAATACGTCTCTGAATTTCTCTGCTGGTCGTCAACCACCTCGATATCGTCACCGTCTATCAAAATTCGTGGTGAGAGGCGTAGTGTTTCTTCTCTAGGGCCTCTTCCTGTCATGTATTTTGTTTTTGACGCATTTATGGCCAGTCCGATGCGCCTAGCTTCAGCTTTCAGTTCGATGTATGTTCCCGTTGTCTTCTCAAGGTTACCTGTCACAATATCAATATCGTCAGCGAAGCCAAAAAGTTGTACGGACTTTCGGAAGATCGTGCCACTCGTGTCGATCTTCGCTCTTCGAATCACATCTTCAAAGGCAATATTGAACAAGATACAAGAGAGTCCATCACCTTGACGTAACCCTCTCCGAGATTCGAGGGGACTCGAGAGCGTCCCAGATACTCGGACGTAGCACATCACTCTATCCATCGTTGATTTGACCAATTGCGTCAGTTTATCCGGGAAACCGTATTCGTGCATTATCTTCCATAGCTGTTCTTTTCGACTGCTCGGCCATCCATGGAAGTTGACCATCAATGTCAATTTCCCTCTCTGAGCAGCCTAGATAGCCGTGTAGTGTCGGTAGCGGTTTCCCAACTGGCTAAGAATAACGCTACGGTCCACCTGTACCGGTGGTATAAGTCCACCAAACAGGTAAGCCGTGTGGCATGCGGCGGAATTATTTTTTACCAAGAATTGATCCACTGGTTTCCTGTTCCATGTCGTAAAAGGCCACAAAAATAGGAACTCCTAAGTCAAGGTGTATTTTCGTGCCGATGGCTGAATGGCTGCAGGAGGTTAAACAATGCAGTCGTGAACGGAATATCTTGGGATTTTCCCTTACTGTGTTAAGCGAAGCTCTGGCACAGTGGACGACTTCTTTCTTCGCAACTCGTGGGATTTAAATGATTAAAACATTTAAAAAAATCCTTACATGGTTCGCTATAGGCGATTATAAGCCAATATATTTGGTTTCTTGTAGTTGTTGTACGGTAAGTGCTGGAGGTGGAGTGTTCGTTACTTTAATTGATAATGGTTAGAGTAGCACAAATCAATCTCCAGCATAAACGTACAGCAACTATGAATCTATCCAGACTTCTGCAAGAAGGTAAAGCTTCTTTAGATTTGGTTCAAGAACCATATTTCCAAAAGGGAAACTTCTACGTTGGAAAATTGTTAAACCCAGTCTTTGTTGCCTTTAACAAGACCGGAATGACTAATCCACGTGAAATGCCTCGAGCATGCATACTTGCAAATAGTGCTCTCGATGTCTCTCTCATATCGGAGCTCACAACTCGGGATATTTGTGCTGTCACAGTTGGTATGACTACTGATGGCATAGACAGGAAATATGTCTATTGTTCGGCATATTTGCCGCATAACCAACCTTCGCCAAGCGATGACTTCAAAAAGGTTGTATCATACTGCTGCAAAAGTGATTTACCGCTTGTAATCGGCAGTGACATAAATGCTCACCATATCATTTGGGGCAGCACAGATATAAATTCGAGAGGCTCTGATATGATGGAATTTGTGAGCAGTACAAACCTGCACATAGTCAATGCAGGAAACCGTCCAACTTTTGCGAGATCTGGCAGAGAGGAGGTTTTGGACGTAACTCTCTGCTCTGATAGAATTGCGCATGAGTTGGTGAATTGGCTCGTCTCCGATGAGCTCGAACCTTCGTTGTCTGATCATAAGTACATCTTCTTTGATCATTCAAACGTTAAATTTGATATTATCACATATCGTAATCCCAAATCTACAAACTGGGACCTCTATGAAGAGGGCTTGGCGACTAGATTTTACGGGTACCAACCAACAATTGAAACCCCAATTGATTTGGAAAATGTTGTCGACGAGACAAACTCACTCATAGTTGCAGCATATGAAGAGGCTTGTCCACTTCGGATTGTGCGAGCTACTAGAGGAACTCCTTGGTGGAATGCTGAACTTGCTAGACTAAGGAAACTATGCAGAAGAGCTTGGAACCACCGTCGCAGAAATGGGTCGGAGGCATTCGTGTTGGCTCGAAGGGCTTACAAAAATGCTCTTCGATCGTCTGAGCGAAGTGGTTGGAAAAGCCTCTGCACAAATGTCTCTAGTCTCAACGAAGCTAGCAGATTAAATAAGTTACTTTCGAAGTCTAAGGACTTTAATGTCAGTTTCTTAAGAACTTCAGATGGTGAACACTTGTCTGATGAAGGTGATGTACTTCACTATCTTTTTAACACTCACTTTCCAGGATGTATGGATTCATCACCGACAGCTCTTCCCGAGACTTTTTCAGGTAGTTACGATTCTTGGGCCCTTGCTCGAAGCGTTGTGACGATTGAATCGGTCAAATGGGCAGTTGAGAGTTTTGCTCCGTACAAGTCTCCTGAAAAGGATGGAGTTTTCCCAGTGTTACTGCAGAAAGGGTATGAACATTTCAAACATGTTTTGAAGAAAATACTTACTTTTAGTCTTGCGACAGGATATATTCCAAGAGCCTGGCAGGAAATAATTGTCAAATTTATTCCCAAAGGCGGTCGCGACACTTATGAGGAAGCGAAGAGTTTCAGGCCTATCAGTCTAAGCTCATTTCTTCTTAAAACAGTGGAACGCATAGTCGATCACTATATGAGAAATGTTAGTTTGGGCCTGCATCCGCTACATGGAATGCAACATGCTTACCAGCGTGGAAAGTCCACTACAACCCTGTTACATGATGTTGTGTACAACATTGAAAAAGCTTTCTCACAAAAGCAATCTTGCTTGGGAGTTTTCCTAGATATTGAAGGTGCCTTTGATAACGTGTCTTTCAATTCAATTCTGGAAGCAGCCCGTGGTCATGGCATACCTTCAAGTATCACAAATTGGATACACGCAATGCTTAGCAATCGACTTCTTTGTTCATCGCTTCGGCAAGCAGAGATTAGAAAGCTGAGTGTCTGTGGGTGTCCTCAAGGTGGTGTACTATCCCCACTTTTATGGAACCTAGTCGCTGATGGTTTGTTAAGGAAACTTAATAACCTTGGATTTCCGACTTATGGTTTTGCCGACGATTATCATATATTGATGACCGGTATAAGCATTAACACTCTCTTTGATTTAATGCAGCAAGCCCTGCGATCTGTTGAACAATGGTGCTGTCAGGTTGGATTATCTGTAAATCCGGGCAAAACATCAATGGTGCTTTTCACTCATCGTAGGATAATCACAGGAGCTCGTCCGTTACAGTTCTTCGGTTCAGAGGTCACTGTGGTCGATCAAGTTAAATACGTCGGGGTTATTCTTGACTCAAAACTGAATTGGTCTGCTCACATTGACTTCAGGATTAAGAGAGCTTGTATGGCTTTCGGCCAATGCAGACGAGCTTTTGGAAAATCATGGGGACTCAAACCCAGATATATTCATTGGATCTACACAACTAATGTTAGACCAATTTTAGCATATGGATGTCTTGTATGGTGGCAGAAAGGAGAAGTCGCGACAGTTCAGTCAAAGCTAAATCATCTCCAAAGGATGGTCCTAATGACGATGACAGGAACATTCACGACAACTCCTACTGCTGCTCTAGAGGCGCTACTGTGCATTAAACCACTACATGTGTTCCTAAAACAAGAAGCATTATCTTGTG
The DNA here is from genome assembly GCF_030247185.1 of Malaya genurostris. Lineage (NCBI taxonomy): Eukaryota > Metazoa > Arthropoda > Insecta > Diptera > Culicidae > Malaya > Malaya genurostris. The sequence continues at coordinate 266,223,546 of NC_080571.1, forward strand.
CATATCGTCTTAAGGTTACAGGGCTTTGGAACAGTAACCCATTAGATTATGCTACCAGCCACACTCGCTTGTGGTCTCAAATGGTTACGTGGGATGAGTATTTACTCGTTCCTAGTGACCTAACTCTCACATGCAGTTTTCCTTTCAAAACATTCAATGTGAGCTATCCTTTTCGTGAGGAATGGTTGTCTGGTTGTCTGGAACGACAACTTGATGAACACATAGTTTGTTATACGGACGGTTCTCTGTTGAATGGTCGTGCTGGTGCTGGTGTCTACTATCGTGAAATGAGGCTGGAGCAGTCTCATTCACTTGGTAGATACTGTACTGTGTTTCAAGCAGAAATCTACGCGATTCTGTGTGGAGTACAATCGGCACTTCAGCAGAGGATCTGTGGTAAGCGAATTTATTTTTGTTCCGACAGTCAGGCAGCCTTAAAAGCACTCAGTTCGAATGACTCACGGTCGAATCTAGTGATCGCATGTCGAACTCAAATTGAAGACCTCAGCATTTCAAATGCTGTTTACTTCTTATGGTTACCCGGCCATTCTGGTATTACTGGAAATGAATGGGCTGATGAGTTGGCTAGAGCTGGTGCAACGAATGATTTCGTTGGTCCTGAACCAGCTTTACCACTTTCAACTAGTTGGATAAAGCACAAGATTCGTTCTTGGGCTGTATCCAAACATGCCAGCTACTGGCGCAGCTTGCAAACTTGCGCTCAGACAAAAGCATTTCTACCAGATTTAAATCTGAAAATGTCAAAGTGTCTACTGCATTTCTTCAAGCATCATTGCAGTATTCTGGTCAGAGCTCTGACTGGACATTGCAAACTCAATTATCACATGGCTACTATTCAACGTGCTGAGTATTATTCGTGTGATTTGTGTGAATGCGATTATGGTACTTCATATCATCTGATATGTAACTGTCCCGCATTGACGCAGCTACGTATCCGGGTTTTTGGTTCTCCATACATGGTTGAGTCTGTGTATGCGGAGCTAAAATTGAAGGATATTCTCTCGTTTCTTACCCAATGTGGTAAGGAGCTATAGTCAGAAGGGTTCATCGTTCTTCCTGGAGTGAATGAATCCCTTCTGTATTTACCTTAAATAGGGTTTAGCAGATTGTTTGGCATCTTTTAGGGGGTGCCGAATTTACTTCTGCTCGTACATACTGCGAATCGTTCTGCATTCTTCCGGGAGTGCAGAATGGTGTCGCTTTTGTAAGATCTTCAAATCCTCTCGGGGGTTGGAGGTTTTATTAACAGCGGACTGTTCGGGACCTCGTAGAGGTTCAGAATTTACTTCTGCTTCCACTAAATGTGATCCTCAGCAGATTGTTCGGCATCCCTTAGGGGTGCAGAATTTACTTCTGCTTTTATGTGTTTTTGTGTCGTCAATTTTTCCCATCCTCCTAGTCCAACCCTTACCATTTCCTTTCAATCCTTCCCTCTTATATATCGGGAAAATGATGCTAAAAACATATTGATGGCAAGGCACAAATCTCCAAATATCAAGGGGAACGTGCCATTTGAGCCAATTTGTTCTGATTCCTGATTCCATAGCTGTTCTCGATCGATTGTGTCGTATGCCGCTTTGAAGTCAATGAATAGGTGATGCGTGGGTACGTTGTATTCAGGACACTTCTGCAGTACTTGTCTTATCGCAAATATGTGATCCGTAGTGGCGCGGACTCCAATAAACCCCGCTTGGTACGGCCCTACGAATTCCTTAGCTATTGGTGATAGACGACGGCAAAGGATTTGGGAGAGTACCTTGTAGGCGGCGTTCAGCAATGTGATTGCGCGGTAATTGCATCAATCTAGCTCACCGCCCTTTTTGTAGACGGGACATACCACTCAATCCATCCATTCCTGCGGTAGAATCTCCTCCTTCCGAATCTTAGAAATCATCCAGTGCAGCGCTCTAGCCAGTGCCTCTCCTCCATGTTTGAGTAGCTCGCCTGGTAACTGGTCATTGACCGCGGCTTTGTTGTTCCTCAGCTTGCCGATCTCCTCACTTATCTCCCGTCAGATCAGGTGCTGGGAATCTTTCGTCGGCTGAGCGTGCACCCAGATTAATTCCTGTACCGTTCTCTGTATCCTGTGCTTCGCCATTCAGATGCTCGTCATAGTACTGCTTCCACCTGTCGATCACCTCACGTTCGTTCTTGAGAAGGTTACCACTGGTAGCTCTGCACATTTCGACCTGTTGCGTGTACCCTCTACGTGAGCGGCTTACCTTCTCATAGAACTTCCGTGTCTCATTTGCGCGGTACAGCTGTTCCATTGCTTCGCGATCGTGGTCTTCCTAGTGGCGCTTTTTCTTCTGGAAAACCTGGTTCTGTCTTTTCCGCACCTGTCTGTATCGTTCCTCGTTTTTTTTTTTTTTTTTTTTTTTTTTTTTTTAAATAACTATTTATTGGAATATGAGTTAAAATTAAATTATTAAGATTTAAATTGGGTGTTCAGCCTCAAGTGGTGACTTTTCAGCCCTGTTATATATATATATATATGATTTGGTTATTACCATGAAGACATCATTTGCTTCCGCAATTCTGAGATTTTTGTGTAGGGAAAATTCTAAACCTACTTGTATTGTGTAATGGGGAAAAGGAACTTATATACTAACTTACTAACTAATACAGAGAGCGAATCGATTCAATTGAAGATTGCATCGATTTTTGTCGGAATTTGCTTATGATATTATGTGACATTACATCTAATGGTTCTATATTTGTGAGTCTGTGTAACTCATTTGTACTAAACCAGGGAGGACGCTTCAGAATCATTTTCAGAATTTTATTCTGAATCCTTTGAAGCGTTTTCTTCCTGGTGGAACAACAGCTTGACCAAATTGGTACCGCATAAAGCATGGCTGGTCTGAAAATTTGTTTATAAATTAACAATTTGTTTTTTAGACAGAGCTTAGAATTTCTGTTTATAAGAGGATATAAACATTTAATATATTTATTACACTTTGCCTGGATTCCTTCAATGTGATCCTTGAAAGTGAGTTTTTTGTCATACGTTAAACCTAAGTATTTAGCTTGATCAGACCATGTCAATTCCAAGCCATTCAATTTGAGAATGATCGTTCCTCGTTTGCTCTCGTGCAGTGTTGCAGCATCCTCGCCTTTGATGCTTTCTTCTCTTCGGCCAACTGTTGACATTCGCCGTCAAACCAGTCATTTCCTCGATTCGATAACCTCGTACCTAGAACGGTTGCAGCAGTGCTACTCACGGCGGACCTTTTGTTCCTCCAGCCGTCTTCAAGAGTCGCCGCGCCCAACTGCTCTTCCGTTGGTAGCACTAGCTCCAGTTGTTGCGCGTATTCCTCTGCAGTACAAACGCTACGTAGCTGGACAGCTGTCGTAGATTCGTTCCAGCTGCGCGTAAAATACTTCCTTCTCGTCATCGGGTCTCGTCTCATGTGGGCAGTGCACGTTGATGATGCTATAATTGAAGAAACGGCCCTTGATCTTCAATACGCCACCCAATCACGCGCTGGCTCATCTTGCCCAACACTACAAATCCCGTTACTAGCGTTGTAGTTGTGCCACAGCTCTGGTAGAAGGTAGCCGCTCGATTCTTACTTTTTCAAACCTTCTGTACCGTCCAGCAAAGTTCCTGCTGTGCTACGATATCGAAGTCGCGGATTCGAAGCTCATGCGATCATGCAACATTCGGTCGTATTCTGAGAAGCCAAGCAATTTGCAGTTCCATGAGCCAAGCTTCCAATCGTAGTCCTTTGTTCGTTGCGTAGGTCTTTACCGATTATTCCGAGACGTATTTCTTTCTTGATAGTACGTAACATGTGTTTTCCGGGCGACTTGTCAGGCCTGCATCAACCTTCTGTCTCGCCAGAGGGCATTCGAGTCAGCACTGTTTAGAGTCCCACACTGACACAAGGACGGTAATCAACCGCTCCTAACATGGAGAACAGACGCTGTTTCGAGCTGCCCCAACATGGGGAACAGACGCTCGGGTAGGCTCGCTCTCTGTAAAGAGAAGGCAAGCTCCCGCTTCTCTGTCAGCATACGACCAAGGTCCCACCGGGGTTGTTTACCCGATCTTTCCTATGATTACTCGCACCCCAGCCGGCACCGCGGGGAGGTAGGGATAGAAGTTACTGTACAAGTGGCTAAGAACCACTTTGGGGCCTAAATTGCGCATTGTCCAGTCGGTTACCAAACAACTTTGTTTAATCAGTTTGTTTAATTTGTTTCACAGATATGACCATCAAGGCTGTATTGATCCATTTAAACATTTTTCCTTCTTCATCTACACATAATAATCATACCGGGGCTCATAACAAAAATCTTTATAACTAGTTTTTAATTATGAAATTTGTTTTAATGTTAATGAGCACAAAACTGTTTAGAGAACACGTTATTTTTGGCGTCATTATGAACATTATTTATAAACAAGGAATCAGATGAATTGAATTCAAATTGATCTTTAGAAGAAATTCGCTATCTGTTACACAGTCGACGAATTCAAAAATAATTGGATCTCTCGTACATAAATACATTGATCATACCATTGTATTTCATTCTCATTCGAAATCTCTTCATTTTAAGAAGAAGTTATACCCATCAATGCAAGATGCATTACGCTTAAACGGGGAATAATAATAGTCAACCTTCATAGTCATAGTCATAGTCATAGATTTTGGATTCTTAAAATTCAAATAAAAAATTTTATACACTTGATGGGAAACCAACTTCCAATTTTTGTTTTTCAACCAACAAAAGTTCATGTACGCGGCCATCTAAATCAATAACGTCGGAAACAATCATACCGCAGCTTGATCTGGGTTGGGCTAGGAGTTGAGAATGAAACTTAATGACCATGCCATGTTTCAGTTTTCCTTCCATCAATCAACACTAATTCAAAAGAAAACAAAATCATTCGGGTCATAATTTAATACGTTTCCATACCGCACCTTCCGGTCCCGCTTGATTACTGCTACCGAGAGAACTTGCCACCGCTTCGTTGCAAACCACGGGAGTCTAGGTAATCTAGGGAACACAAAAGCGAAACCCCACACAAGGGGACGAGAGTTGACCAAAATATGTAAGGAAATGCTTTTGAAATATGCAGAAAGCATATTTTACCTCATCTGTAGTCATGTTTGGAAGTAGGAAATAAGACCCATAAATTTTATTCGCAAATTATATCGCACAAATATTCAGTTTTTCAGAGTTATTTTTTTTTGTGTGGTCTGATCGCTGCTGCCGAGTGTGGTGAATTTGTAACGATGCGTGCGCAAGTGCGTGCAAATGTGTTTCCATGTTTGATGGGAGGGCAAAAGGGTACACGTAAAAGACCGTAAATATTTGCCAATGATAGTGGTCCGGAACATGTCGAAGCATAAAAAAAGCATCGGTTTCAAAATGAGTGCGTTGTGTGGTTTCTGTAAATCATGTCGATGAGGAGAAATCGATATATGTAATAAGAGCTTGCTAATAAGCAGGATTGATGTTATGGAGGAGATAGGATCTGAAATCAATGTACTGACTTGATTTTGTAGTTTGATAAATGGATTAAATCCTTGCACGTAGGAAAAAGATCTATTCAACAAACGTTGATAAAAAAGGCTGCTTTTATCGCAGTGTCCTATATAGAGAACATACTCCAAGGACAACGTTCAAGTGACATGGAAGTTTTTGTGAAATACACTGCAAACCATTTTCACAATCAGTCAATCAAACTGAAACCACTACCCAGCGATGGTCGATCCTTTCGGTAGTAAAAACTAATAAAACAAACGAACAGAAATATGACTCTCCATTGAACAATACACACATGCGAAGGCTCTACTCTGCACCCAACCTATGCGGATGACGACGGAGTGAATGCCTTTCGATCCATGCTTTGCCATTCACGAGCAACTCACCCGTCGGTCGTAAATATTGGCGTAATATATGCGATGATTGTTTATACGCTTCCTCCGTATCGAGATATAGGTAGCTCAATTTGCGCACTGCCTCACACCGAAGGACGCTTGTTTTTCCTTTCGGGCCTTATTGCATGGACAGCGTCTCCGTTTCTCCCTTCTCCTATCATAAATTGGTTCATCGGCCCTTTATTTTTTTCCTGCTGCTTCCAATGCCGAGCACGGCTCCGACGACTGGCTGGCAAAGTTCGAATCAACAGAAGTGATTCACTCGCTATTTTTACCGCCGTGCATCCTTCTCGGGCTCTGGGAAAATCCAAAAGGAGGTATGTTTTTCTCCGCACCGCAACCGTACGTGTGAACCCTCGCATTTGCTCCGGTAATTTATGTATTTTTTCTGCGATAAAACAATAAAAATATTTTGTTATGAGATGGTTTTAAGCCGTAAAGTTAAATTGCTTGGGGTTTGCCTCCATCGGCACTGGATCCCTTCTGAGGGAAGCTGATTTTGATTTTATTGGGATTAGTAATTTCGGGAAGGCACGGATTCGAATTATCCCGCGCCAAGCCAATCGGATTATGGTGGGAATATTTTTATTCGAGGATGAAGTGAAATTGTACCGCAGTGAAGAGAGCACGATAAACATTTATTGTTATTTAAACAGTTTTTTGAAGGATATCAGCCCGATTGCTGGCTACTTCCAGGTAGTGGAAGCTATATCTTCCGCTGACATCTCGATCAATTATGAATTTTTGGTAGGGTTGGGGGTTATCATTTACTCAAACCAATCTACTGAATGGAATGAAATATTAGTAAACAGAAAAAAAACGTTCACAGTACATACGCCAAGGACTGTCCTAGAACAAGTATGGACGCATATAGTTCTCAGTGGAAATAATACAAAGACGTCGGAAATCGGATTTTTATTACATGAATGGGAATCATATTTCCTAAGATGTGCCTTCGTAAATACCCACAATTCTTCATTTGATCGAATTTGTCGACAATATGGTGAGTTCATGTCTTTTGGAGTGAGAGCAACATTGTTGGTGGTACAAGCTATCATAATTTCGCGTAGTGGTAAGACGCAAAATCTCGCCAAAAAGCTTTGAGGTTTCGAATCATGAGTAGAAATCGATTTTGTAAACACTCCTTGTTGTTCATCGAAGCTGTTGTGATAAAGGGTTGCGAAATCTTACCATGGCAACAAATAGTTTGCCATAGCTTTCTTACCATTTTTTCAGACTTTAATCGATGTTTTGGACTGGTTCAATTCTCGCATCTCTCGCATCTTATAATATTGTGGCCCTGGTAAGGTTTTGTTATCGAGATTCACATATGTTTCGTGATTTTTTTGCTCTTGATTATACAGTTCGAATTCCCAGCAGGTATCATATCGTACAACTTTCGAATTCTGCACTCGATGTTTTATGTTATGGACTACGTTTTGACTGATTCCGTTTTCATATAGGTTCGAACATTTAAGCGTTTTTTAGCACAAAGTACATTTAATTTTTAAAAAAAGCCTGTTCACGATCAATTTTAGACGCTCTTTTTAGTGAAGATTTGGTAAAATTAAAAATTAAAAATTACACAGAAAAAAATTATGAAATTTACTGGCGACAGATTTCTACAAACGATGCAATTCACAACTACTTAATTTTTCAAATGACGCAATATTCCACTCGCACAAAATTTCACAAGCTCCAAATGTAATTTTCACTCGGCTTCCAAGTATTCGAATTATTCAACGAACAGATATGAGCTCCGTGGTTCAGTCGAGTAACCGATGTGTTTGTGATCTAATATTTCTCGGTTCAAGTCGCGATGCTGCTAACGATCTTTTGTTTTTTTTTATTTCGTTCGAATTCAAGCCATGTAATTTTCAAATCACATAATTTTACATGTTATTGAATAAAAATTTGTGTGAAAAGTGACGCTCCGATTATGTGCATCTTATAAGATGTAAAATTACAAGATTTTTGCGAACTGTGCAAGAGCAAATTCTTGGTAACCTTGGAGTGGTCTTAGTTTTAATTGAAAAACGCTCGTCAAAAGGATTATCTTCAATTTTTGTTGACTTTCATGATTCATATCATTGTCAGAATTTGTAATTGCAATAATAAACAACTGTTTTGATTAGCTGAAAAAAAAGAATAAGCAGGACACAAACAACATATGATTCATTTATTCACCTACTCGAGAATCAATTGGCCAGGAAGCAAGCTTGCCCATAACTCCGAGTCCATTACTTCATAACAGCACTTTAGCATGCATCATCGAATTTGTCCAGATACGATCATCAGCCAACCATGACCATGGCACGGAATGTGGAAATTGTTACTTACATCACGGTATGATTTTATGAATATGTACCACTTTCATACGTCACTCACCAAGTTTTTGTCCAAACCCATCACGGAGGAGAAATTCGTATAAATAATTTATAAGAATCATGATAGTTATGCCATGTTTTCCTCGCAACTACAAGCCACGAATGTGTGCTGGGCGAGTTCCGGGAAAAGCGTACGTGTGCCACCTCTCCGTCGCAGTCTCGCCACTTTGGCAACGCAGGCAGAGTTCTAGGCGAGCAGCTCGGTTCCTTCGGGTGAAAGATATTCAATAGCGACGAAGACTATGGCTGCTCGAAGAGCCACTCGACACACAGCACAAAAATACAATAGGAGCACCCACACACCCACCCACACACTCACACACATAAACACACATGGATGGTGCAACTTAGACATGAAGAGTCTATCATTTCACATGCTGGCGCTGCACAGATCTATTCAATTCGGTCGGAAGCATATCGTTCCTAGAGCTGGGTTGTTTGCTGGCACCCATTTGAAACATATTCACCGAATGCTGGTGTCAATTCTTTTGGTGTATTGTCAATGTTTAGATAATTTGCAGCCGAAAGCAGTAGTGTTCAAAAATCATTTTATATTTATTTGTGCACATTTTCTCTCCATCATCAAATCAATCTGTATCATGCTTTGGGTAGTCATTCACGACGAATCACTTTCACTTGTAAAATTGAATGTGGATACACAATGAGATGATGTGGCACTCAATGGCGATTCTGATAAAGTGATAAAATGATAATTACTTTGAATTTATTTGTGATAGAATATTTTTCTAAGAAGCATTCGTTCTGCGCCCCTGCAATTTCGAATCATTTACAAATTATTGCGTCGATCCTAGAAAGTTTAATTCCGTATTGAGTCAAACCAAATATATTACATATGGGGCATTCCACGCAAAATCAGCCACAAAATTTTTTTTTTCATCTAACTATTTTTTTCCGTAAAGAACTCTAAAATATTCGACAGGTATTTTTTTATTTCAATATGGTACGTGAAATTTTCGAGATATGATTTTTTTGAAATTTCGCGTTTTCGAAAAAGAGCCTTTTCTCAACAGTCTAAACTGTAAAATCTAATAAAGATACAAAAATTCGTCCAAGACATGAAATGTGCGTCTTTTCCTTAGCTTTCAAATAAGCGATTCCATAAAACAACCTTTGAAGTTCGTTTAATGAAAAAAGTTAAAAATTTATAAACATTTTTTTTCTATTTTTTGTTGAAAAAAGAAACCTTAGGGGCTTAACTCAATCTTGGCAAAGTTTCAGAGTGGAAAGATCAATACTTTCGGAGCAGTGAATTTTTCAATTACGACCCGTACGCGTGGAGCGTACTGCAGCTCAATTCGCTCGGATACGGGCGCAAAAGGCTATCCGAATTATGCCGATCCGACCGATCCGAGCTCTCCGGCGTTCACTTTTTTCTGCTTCGGCTATTGCTGAGCTGCACATGCATTCTTTCATTGCTCGAAAACAAACTTCATATTTTCGAAATGTGAAAAAAAATTGAAAAGTGACGAAAGCTTAATAATTTGCGATTTTGCGGAAAATTACGCCTTCGTTATCCAAAACGCCGTAACTGGCTTTCATTGGAACAACGACCAAGCGACTATATTCCCCATTGTTTTGTATTATAAATATTAGTAATTATTTGTGATTGCAAGAAACATGACGCAATAGCTGTGTATGTTTTTCTCGAAGCTCTTAATCAATATTTTTCACAATACTATCCACACATACGCAAGTGCACCTTTATTTCTGACGGCGCCCCTCAGCAATTCAAAAATGTAAAACACTTTGCGAATATTTTCCATCACAAGCATAATTTTCATCGCTTAGCACAGTGGAATTTTACGTACCATATTGAAATAAAAAAAATACGTGTCGAATATTTTCGGGTTCTTTACCGAAAACAAATAGTTGGATGAAAAAAAAATTTTTTGGGTGGCTGATTTTACGTCGTATGCCCCAAATATAAATATGGATCACTTTAACGAATTTAATACAAATCGAAAAAGACATCACAGTAACACCATTTCGTGACAGAAAAGGCAATTAGTTCAGTCATGTTTAATAGTGTGCGTTTAGCGTGCAACCAGAAGTGAAATGTCGTAAATAACTGAGCATGACGCCCACATAGAGGTGAAACATTTTCATATTTAAATGTATTTTTCTGACGAAAGTAAATATCGCTTATAAATAATGTAGGATTGCGCTCTTTTAGACCTATCGTCTTCACTTTCAAGAGCTATGAAGTAGTATTTAACTTTGCTCATGAATGTTATGAATAGTGCTGAAAAGACGAAACCTATAGGATATGAAGGCAATGTTTGGCAGATCACTTCTATATAGAACAAAATTAGAATGAAATGAACGGTGTATTACAAGTTACTTTGATTGCGATATTTTTTTTCATTGCGTTCATGACATTGAATTTAAATTCGCTGCACATTATATTTTCTCTCAGGGAAAGTTAGAATGTAAAAGAAAATTGTTATTTTTATAAATTGTCTATGAATTAAAAGTGCATATACTAAGCGATCTGCCCCTTGCTGTGAACTGTTTTGCGAATAGTTGAAACTTTGAAAAATTTGACTAAAATTTTAAATTTCGATATTTTATTTCTAAAAAGTAATTGAAATTCATTCAGCAAACGAACCATTCAAAATTCGACAAATAGATTGTTTAGCGCTGAGAAAATGTTAATTAATAGTATGATAAGTGAAATTCAGTAAGCAAAAAACTAGTTATACTTATTATTTTTACTTCAATTGATAGCTCTCGTTGAGGCGAATTACGGTTTATTCATATACTAAATTGTTTTGTTTTAAAGAATTTATTTATGTATTAAACAACCTGATATTGTATATTTATATCACCGTAACCGTAATTTTTCAAATCATGAGATTGTAGTACATAATTCGGGAATAGTTCTGCGTGCACATTTCACACAAAGCAAAGCCTTGGTATTACATTCCAGTAGTGGAATTTGACCTCCAGTTTCAACAGACTTCGCAGCCGATTCAGAGTGTACAGAACCATTGCATGGCTAGTGCTACGGTTCTACTGACACTACGAATCCTTCCAGGTCGGGGCTCGAACATACGACAACTGGTTTGTAAGACCAGCGCCCTATGCATTGAACCGCCAACCCGGGACATTTCACACATATTAATACTAAAAGGGATTTTTATAAAAACAAAATGTTCTCATCCGAGTTAGTAGCAGATTGCGATTCTAAACCGTATTTACAGCTTATTTTTTCGTGCGGTGTATATCGAGAAATATTCCATCTCTTTGGAGTTGTTTGATTCAGTGTACAGATTGGGAAAGCTGTCAAATGTGCATTAAAAAAATTGTAGTGTATTAGTAACCTTTTTTGCCACCGCACTTTACATTGATGTCCCTCGTGAATCACCCTTGCGATTGATATTGATATATAGTACATTTTGATATATAGTTCCATATTTTTTTTTATTTATAACAATTTTTTATTCAGGCCAATTTGCGTATAGCTTTACGTGGCCGATTTACCCATGTTTTTGTTACATAAAATTATTTTTTTATTGTTGGATCTCGTTGTCACCCTTCTTCTAGGGGGAGAGGAGCTTCCATTTCCTTCTATCGAAGATTGTTCGTCATTTTGTCCGTTGCTCATATCATCCATTGCTACATCGTTGGAATTGTGAGTGGTTTCCGTTTCCTTGTTTTCATTGTTGATCGCAGTCTTGGGTTCATTTGCAGTTGCTGTAGATGCGCTTTGTACATTGATTGCCGTTGATAGTTGGTTAGATGGTGAAGGTGCTTTTGAAACAGGAGCACTGCATTCACTAGTTTCCGTTGTTGGGCGGTTGTCCTTGTTTTTGTTTGTTTTGTTTGTTTTCGCAGTTTCAGTGCAAGGTTTGCCGTAGTGTGCAGGTTGTTCACAAAACTGACATGTAACCATTTGATTTTCATACGTAATCAACGTTTTACACGGATGTATCCCGTCTTGGCCACAAATGATGTAAGATGGAATTGCTTTACGTAGTTGCATACGTACCACTCGCACGGCATTCCGGATACCCGGGAAAAAATTCCGCCATACTTCCCTTTCGATGGAAAGAACTTCACCGTTCTGCGACATACTTTCCCGAACACACCCGTCGCTGGTCTGCGGGAGAAGGTCATGCACGCGTACTTCTATGGCATTGTCCACCATGTACACGGGGATTTATATTTAATATTGTCATGATCAACACTGTGCAGCCTGTTATTAACCGAAGCAAATGCAATTGCATCTTTTTCACGTTTAAACATAATGTACACACAGTTCGACGCCTTGTTGAATTGAATCTCACTTACATCATTAACGTTTAGATGCATTCGTTCCTTAAGCAAGATTTCAATTTCGGTTGCTGCAGGTCTAACTTTGCAGCGCTTGAAATCAATACAAATTGAATTTGGCCTTGTATGCCAAGTTTCAGGCTTTGTTAAATCGTATTTGCCCATTTCGTACACTCTATTGTTCACTGCACTGTATTGTCTTTGTTTCTGTCGTCGCGACCGTAAGAAATTTTCGACTGTATCGTTTGCGATGCGAGCACGAACTGATATAGTTCCATATTGATATATAGTACATTTGGTAAAACACAATCTAATTTAAGTTCGTGGAATAATTATTTTATCACAAAAGCTATTCGTGTTGCCTGTCGGATCGCAGGTGGCTAATGATGTTATTTTCGAGGGTAATAATAATCATTTATTCTAATGAAATTATAATTTTTGGATACTTTAATGGAGTGAACTGTCAAACGCGCTATCTGGCTCGTAATGCGCCAACTTCGGAATTGAAAATCTTAAATGGGTGTTGCGAAAATAGCCAGAAAAAAAACTGTTTTCATCCACCTAGTGGTGTAATGATGTCTTTCTCATATCAATCATTCTATCATATATAATACTGTGGTAATGACTACCGATTGGAGCAGTTTTGATGTAGATGTAGAATTTTTTTAAAGTAATTTGTTTCGCCACATGATGGTGTAAAATTTTTTACACACTTTACCCTATAATTACGAAACCGAAAGTCGGATGTAGATGAAATTCAGAAGTTTTGTATAGAATCATAAGACCAGTTCTAGTTTTTTTGTAGTTTTAGTTTTTTTATATCATTTATTTTACTCGGCTTTAACCATTTTGGTTGTTCACCGGAGGGATAAGAAGGGAAGAAATTATAAAATTAGACCGTTTTGGTTTACATGTTTTATTTTGTAAAAATAGACAACGCCATCTTCAAAAAAATTTAGTGCGCTTTTCCCATTTTTCGCACATTTACTTCATAATTCCGGAACCGGGAGTGAAATCAAAACTAAATTAAGGGAAAATTTGTATAATATTACAAAACCTTTAGTTTGAATCTAAGCTTGTGAAAATCAGTTCAGCAATCTCTAAGAAAAGTTAGTGCACTTATTTTAACAATTTTATGCACATTTTACCCCATATCTCCGGCACCGGATGTCGGATCCAAATAATATTCAGGAGTTTGGTATGGGACTATAAGACCTTTCATTTGAATCTGAGGTTGTGAAAATCAGTTCATCCGCTTTTAAGAAATTGGAGTTTTTTCGGGTTGGGGTACACGATCACTGTTTTTTAAACTTCCGGAATCTGAAACGAAAATCGGGTATACCCAAAATCAATGTATTTGGTCATCAACTAACCAAATCTCAGTTCGTGCTCGCATCGCACCCGACACAGTCGAAAATTTCTTACGGTCGCTACGACAGAAACAAGGACAATACAGTGCAGTGAACAATAGAGTTTACGAAATGGGCAAATACGATTTAATAAAGCCTGATCAATTTGCATTGATTTCAAGCGCTGCAAAGTTAGACCAGCAGCAACCGAAATTGAAATCTTGCTTAAGGAACGAATGCATCTAAACGTTAATGATGCAAGTGAGATTCAATTCAACAAGGCGTCTAACTGTGTGTACATTATGTTCAAACGTGAAAAAGGCGGGTGGGTAATGTCAGAGACATAACTGGATGTCGTGAATACGAAAACAACTGACATGTTCCTTAACACTTCTGAATATCAATTAGTTGATCAATTGTATGAATTATGCAAGCATTCCCCTTTTCCACATTTTTCGCAAAAAACAAAGAAGGCTTCACTTGATCTCGATTACTGTAAATTTCACACAGCGAAAAGTGCACAAATCTAACCAAACTAATTTGCACTAAACTGAGGATATTTACCTTTGATTTGCGAACAACAAATCCTAATAGTTCTTTAGAAAACTTTTAGAGTCATTAGAACGGCTGATTTTGTGTAATGTTCTCCACCGTGGTCCTCTTTTCGTTGTTTTTTCACCAATGCAAACAACTGGCAGCTGTGACGTAATCGATCTTGTCGGAAGCGAAACTAGCTTTGCAAACGACACACTATATATCTGCTAGCAGTGGCGATAGAATCCAAACTGATCCAATTTTCGTTAAGAGTTTTCTTTTTACGTGATTTCGTTTGTAGCTTCTTCACTAATGGGCTGTCCTAACGACTATAAAAATAGCAGCATATAGAATTTTGATGTCGATTATTTCATTTTGTATTTGCATTTCATTGAAAGAAACTATCCGAATGCTGTACGGGATTCATTCCTGCCTTTCAGAAGGACCAAACTATGGAACTCACTACAATATTAAACACTGTTCGAAACATTTTCTCGAACGATTTGTTGTACAGCAGCAGATATTTTGTTCGCTTCCTCAGAACGCGTTCTGATTGGCTGGTGTTGACATGGGTCAAATGAGAAAGGTTTTTCAATAGTGTATTATTGAAATACTTCAATGCTGTTACTATACACGTTCAAGTTGAAATATTTCGATTCTATTGGTAGTTAGATTATATAAATCCTTCTACAGATCACTGAGCTATGAGCTTTCAAAATACGAGAAAGGCAAACGCGCTTGATGAATTATCCTCTTTGAAACTCGTTTATAACAAACATTTCAGAAAAGTTTATTTTGAATTATTTAAGATTACGTCACACAACTGAATATTTTATCATAAAATTGTGATCATATTTCCGATGGTATGTAGCAAATTATATTGATTCGTTAGATACAACAAGAGATATTCACGATCAAAAACTTATCACTCTCTCAGAGGGTAAATTTTGAAAAGGCACCCCATAGTAAAGTAAGTCGTATTCACGACTAAAGATGCAATTGCATTTGCTTCGGTTAATAACGGGCTGCACAGTGTTGATCATGACAATATTAAATATAAATCTCCGTGTACATGGTGGACAATGCCATAGAAGTACGCGTGCATGACCTTCTCCCGCAGACCAGCGACGGGTGTGTTCGGGAAAGTATGTCGCAGAACGGTGAAGTTCTTTCCATCGAAAGGGAAGTATGGCGGAATTTTTTCCCGGGTATCCGGAATGCCGTGCGAGTGGTACGTATGCAACTACGTAAAGCAATTCCATCTTACATCATTTGTGGCCAAGACGGGATACATCCGTGTAAAACGTTGATTACGTATGAAAATCAAATGGTTACATGTCAGTTTTGTGAACAACCTGCACACTACGGCAAACCTTGCACTGAAACTGCGAAAACAAACAAAACAAACAAAAACAAGGACAACCGCCCAACAACGGAAACTAGTGAATGCAGTGCTCCTGTTTCAAATACACCTTCACCATCTAACCAACCATCAACTGCAATCAATGTACAAAGCGCATCTACAGCAACTGCAAATGAACCCAAGACTGCGATCAACAATGAAAACAAGGAAACGGAAACCACTCACAATTCCAACGATGTAGCAATGGATGATATGAGCAACGGACAAAATGACGAACAATCTTCGATAGAAGGAAATGGAAGCTCCTCTCCCCCTAGAAGAAGGGTGACAACGAGATCCAACAATAAAAAAATAATTTTATGTAACAAAAACATGGGTAAATCGGCCACGTAAAGCTATACGCAAATTGGCCTAAATAAAAATTGTTATAAAAAAAAAACTAACAAAATCTGTCAAATTTGGGAGTTATACGGCTATTTGAATGTGTTTGATGGAGTTTTTTCGTGTCATGTAAAAAAACACGCCCCTGAAAATGAAATTTTTATAGCTATCAGTTTGTAATTCCGGAACCGGAAGTAGTATCCGAATAAAATTTGATAGGATTATATGGGGTTGTAAGATCTTTCATTTGAACATACGTTATTGAAAATTGGAAAGGCGGTCTCTGGAAAAAACTATGGAAAGTTTTTAGTTCTTTTTCACATTTTGCCCCGTAACTCCCGAACCGGAAATCAGATTCAAATGAAATTCAATAGCAATCTATGGGACTATAAGACCTTTAATTGGAATTTTTGTTGAAGAGAATCGGTTGAGCGGTCTCTGAGCAAATCGAGTGAACTTTTTCTTAATTTTTTTGCACATTTTACCCCGTTACTCCCGAACCGGAAGTCCGTTCCGGGTAATATTCAATAGCATACATATGGGACCAAAAGACCTTTTATTTGACTCTAAGTATGTGAAAATCGGTTCAGCCATCTCCGAGAAAATTGAGTGCACATTTTGGTTACATACACACACAGACATTTGCTCAGTTCATCGAGCTGAGACGAATGGTATATGACATCGGTCGTCGGTTTTCACAGTGATAGCATAACCTTTCTATACGAGAAAGGCAAAACAACAATAAACTTACGACTCAGACCGAGTCACGGAAAAGAAACCACTTTTTCCCCACCGCTTCATTTCGATTTTGTGAAGTGATAACACAAACAAAAATTTTTTCTCATGAAAACCACTGATACCATTCGATTCAGTGAATCTTAATTAGTTTCAGGTCCGAATCGGGATATTAGTGGGGCAAAAATATTCTCGCTATTAATTTTTTTTGTGGTTGATGTCTTCACAAAACTTGTTTGTATTCAACTGGCGCAGATTTTGATGTAAAAGATCATTAGGGTGGTACATGTTTGGATATAAATCCGGATTCTAACTTTCTTAATTGAATTAAATACCTTTACGTTTCGTCTTAGACTCGTCAGTGCAGAGCAGTTCAAATTGAACTGCTAACTGCGAACCTAAACAGTTCAATTTAGTTTAAGTTCGCAGTTAGCAGTTCCATTTGAACTGCTTTGCAATGACGAGTCTAAGACGAAACGTAAAGATAGTGAAATTGGTTATGTGCCCTAGCACAAAACAAGGTTAACTCCTAAATGAATTAAATAATAATTGCACTTCACTGTAACAATGTAGGAAATTTTATCTTAAGCAACTTTACTGCAGAAGCCATCCTCCTACCATCTAGGTGGCTCTCAAAATATCACCTTTTTGCTTTCTCATATAGAAAGACTAAGAAATCGATATGAAACCCGACTTTACAACCGAGGCCTGGAGGGCCGATTGTCATATATTATTTGACTCAGTTCGTTGAGATACAAAATGTATGTGTATGTGACTTCTGGTTCCGGAATTACAAGAAAATAGGAGGAATTTATGAAAAAATCCTCACTCAATTTTCTTGAAAACTTCTTAACCGATTTTCACAGAGAAAATAAAAGGACTTAAAATTCAAAGTCCCCAAAAAGTTTATCCAGATCCGATTTCCGGTTCCGGTATTATAGTGCGATTAGTGAAAATTTTCAATTTCTTGAACATTTTTCGCAAACGATGGCGGAACAAGAGGTGCATTTTCATAAAACTTACTGCTAAATTCATCTAGTTCGCAGATCTAGTTACTAAGTGAATATATGAAACTACCTTCGGGACTATTAGTCTCCGGTTTCCGCTTCCAAAAGCTCCGATAATAATTAAGAAAAACTATGATAACGGAACTCATTTCTATTTCTCAGCAATGGTTAAACCGATTTTTGCAAATCATGATTAAAATTATTGTCTTAAAATATACAGATCCAACTTCCGGTTCCGAAGTTAAAGGATGATCCCAAGTAGCATGTTAAACTGTTGTCCTGTATTTTTCTACTGATTGTGCAATTTATCAAGTAAGTTTATATTACTATTCTTGTAACTATTGTGTTATGGAAAAAGCACAATTTTCTGTGTTGTGCAACATATTTTCAAGTTCTTCCGTTATTACGAACGTTTATTCACAATTATTGTGCTAAACATTTACAAAAACATAACAAACCTTAGTTGTAATCAATAAGTTTCACATTTGATTTTCAATACAACTGTTCTTAACACAAACATGGATCTTGTAAAAGAACCTGCACAAGAAAAATGATAATGCTACATATTGTAGAATTGATCTTTTGTGTTTTTGTAAATGAAAAATCGACAACGAACTGCTTTTTTATGGTGAAACCTGTATTTGTAAGCCCGAAATATTCAAGCGCCTTTGAATTAACGTGTTTTGATGATTGTACACCAACTTCTGTGAAAATAACAATCTATTATTTTTGAAGAGAATTATCGGATTGGTGTTTAAAATACGTATATTCAAGCATACTTAAAATTTCCAGACGGTTTTGATCGAACTAATCTTTTATTGAACCTGAAAAATCTCGGAATGAATTTTTCTTCATTTTTTCCTAATATGGCATCGATGGTAACAGTGAGTTGAAAAGAAAATGGTTCACGCACCGTAATGATTTATATTATCTAAACAACGGTATACATTAACATGTGATTATTTCAGAGGAAAATATTATACTTTTTGTTTTTATTTCAAACAAACTAGTTGAATTAAGTAACAATACAGTATAAACATTCTTAACGGGCCCGGCATTTGCGATACGCACTGTAGGTATTATTTGGCAAGCAGGTGTTGGAGTTGTACAAACAAGTTGCACAAACAGTATCATGAGAGTAACTTAACTTTTCGTTCAAAAGTGATGTCAGTTCTGCTCATTATTTCAGCAAGATGAAAACCAGACACAATTGTTCTGATTGAGTTTTGTTCTCATTGCGTATGTAATGTTGTATTTCCGCAACATTTATGATAATATTCTCATCTTTGAAAGTTTTGTATTTATTTCAACTAGATCATATACCATTCGACTCAGTTCATCGAGCTGAGCAATGTCTGTGTGTGTATGTGTATGTATGTGTGTGTGTGTGTGTGTGTGTGTGTATGTATGTATGTGTGTGTGTGTGTGTGTGTGTGTGTGTGTGTGTGTGTGTCAGATAATTTCACTAGGTTTTCTCGGAGATGGCTGAACCGATTTTAACAAACTAGGATTCAAATGAAAGATCTCGTGGTCCCATACGGAATTCCTGAATTTCATCCGGATCCGACTTCCGGTTCCGGAATTATAGGGTAAAGTGTGTTCAATATTGCACACCGTCACTTAAACCGGCGAAGCAAAAAACGTGAAAATTTTTCTAAACTGGTCTCAAAACTACACAAATCGATAGTCATTATCAGTAGGCAACTAAACAAACCGATTCCGGCTATCCTGTTTCCCGGTATCCGGTTCCGGAAGTACCAGAAATAGTGGTCATATGTACCAAAATGGATCTCACTCACTTTTCTCAGCGATGGTTTGACCGATTTCCACAAACTTAGATTCAAATGAAAGGTCTCGTGGTCCCATACGGAATTCCTGAATTTCATCCGGATCCGACTTCCGGTTCCGGAATTATAGGGTAAAGTGTGTTCAATATTGTACACCGTCACTTAAACCGGCGAAGCAAAAAACGTGAAAATTTTTCTAAACTGGTCTCAAAACTACACAAATCGATAGTCATTATCAGTAGGCAACTAAACAAACCGATTCCGGCTATCCTGTTTCCCGGTATCCGGTTCCGGAAGTACCAGAAATAGTGGTCATATGTACCAAAATGGATCTCACTCACTTTTCTCAGCGATGGTTTGACCGATTTCCACAAACTTAGATTCAAATGAAAGGTCTCGTGGTCCCATACGGAATTCCTGAATTTCATCCGGATCCGACTTCCGGTTCCGGAATTATAGGGTAAAGTGTGTTCAATATTGTACATCGTCACTTAAACCGGCGAAGCAAAAAACGTGAAAATTTTTCTAAACTGGTCTCAAAACTACACAAATCGATAGTCATTATCAGTAGGCAACTAAACAAACCGATTCCGGCTATCCTGTTTCCCGGTATCCGGTTCCGGAAGTACCAGAAATAGTGGTCATATGTACCAAAATGGATCTCACTCACTTTTCTCAGCGATGGTTTGACCGATTTCCACAAACTTAGATTCAAATGAAAGGTCTCGTGGTCCCATACGGAATTCCTGAATTTCATCCGGATCCGACTTCCGGTTCCGGAATTATAGGGTAAAGTGTGTTCAATATTGTACACCGTCACTTAAACCGGCGAAGCAAAAAACGTGAAAATTTTTCTAAACTGTTCTCAAAACTACACAAATCGATAGTCATTATCAGTAGGCAACTAAACAAACCGATTCCGGCTATCCTGTTTCCCGGTATCCGGTTCCGGAAGTACCAGAAATAGTGGTCATATGTACCAAAATGGATCTCACTCACTTTTCTCAGCGATGGTTTGACCGATTTCCACAAACTTAGATTCAAATGAAAGGTCTCGTGGTCCCATACGGAATTCCTGAATTTCATCCGGATCCGACTTCCGGTTCCGGAATTATAGGGTAAAGTGTGTTCAATATTGTACATCGTCACTTAAACCGGCGAAGCAAAAAACGTGAAAATTTTTCTAAACTGGTCTCAAAACTACACAAATCGATAGTCATTATCAGTAGGCAACTAAACAAACCGATTCCGGCTATCCTGGTTCCTGGTATCCGGTTCCGGAAGTACCAGAAATAGTGGTCATATGTACCAAAATGGATCTCACTCACTTTTGTCAGCGATGGTTTGACCAATTTCCACAAACTTAGATTCAAATGAAAGGTCTCGTGGTCCCGAAATTCCTGAATTTCATCCGAATCCGACTTCCGGTTCCGGAATTATAGGGTAAAGTGTGTTCAATATTGTACACCGTCACTTAAACCGGCGAAACAAAAAACGTGAAAATTTTTCTAAACTGGTCTCAAAACTACACAAATCGATAGTCATTATCAGTAGGCAACTAAACAAACCGATTCCGGCTATCCTGGTTCCCGGTATCCGGTTCCGGAAGTACCAGAAATAGTGGTCATATGTACCAAAATGGATCTCACTCACTTTTCTCAGCGATGGTTTGACTGATTTCCACAAACTTAGATTCAAATGAAAGGTCTCGTGGGCCTATACGGAATTCCTGAATTTCATCCGGATCCGACTTCCGGTTCCGGAATTATAGGGTAAAGTGTGTTCAATATTGTACACCGTCACTTAAACCGGCGAAACAAAAAACGTGAAAATTTTTCTAAACTGGTCTCAAAACTACACAAATCGATAGTCATTATCAGTAGGCAACTAAACAAACCGATTCCGGCTATCCTGGTTCCCGGTATCCGGTTCCGGAAGTACCAGAAATAGTGGTCATATGTACCAAAATGGATCTCACTCACTTTTCTCAGCGATGGTTTGACTGATTTCCACAAACTTAGATTCAAATGAAAGGTCTCGTGGGCCTATACGGAATTCCTGAATTTCATCCGGATCCGACTTCCGGTTCCGGAATTATAGGGTAAAGTGTGTTCAATATTGTACACCGTCACTTAAACCGGCGAAACAAAAAACGTGAAAATTTTTCTAAACTGGTCTCAAAACTACACAAATCGATAGTCATTATCAGTAGGCAACTAAACAAACCGATTCCGGCTATCCTGGTTCCCGGTATCCGGTTCCGGAAGTACCAGAAATAGTGGTCATATGTACCGAAATGGATCTCACTCACTTTTGTCAGCGATGGTTTGACCAATTTCCACAAACTTAGATTCAAATGAAAGGTCTCGTGGTCCCGAAATTCCTGAATTTCATCCGGATCCGACTTCCGGTTCCGGAATTATAGGGTAAAGTGTGTTCAATATTGTACACCGTCACTTAAACCGGCGAAACAAAAAACGTGAAAATTTTTCTAAACTGTTCTCAAAACTACACAAATCGATAGTCATTATCAGTAGGCAACTAAACAAACCGATTTCAGCTATCCTGGTTCCCGGTATCCGGTTCCGGAAGTACCAGAAATAGTGGTCATATGTACCAGATGGATCTCACTCACTTTTGTCAGCGATGGTTTGACCAATTTCCACAAACTTAGATTCAAATGAAAGGTCCCATTCGAAATTCCTGAATTTCATCCGGATCCGACTTCCGACTCCGGAGTTATAGGGTGCGTATTAGAAGAGTTTGTGTGTCATGTTAGTTGGTGGCCGTACGAATCGACTTCGATTATACCGGTTCTCGGGTTCCGGTGCCGGAAGTGCATATAATAGTGAACCCATTTCGTTCTCTTAAGGATGGCTTACGCAATCAAAGCACTGTTTTATTCTGTATGTTATGCATAAACAATACCTTGGTTTCTTTCAAAAATCGAAGAGAAAATTTTTGAATAGAATACCACAATATTATATGTACATGAGAAAGGCATCATTACACCACTAGGTGGATTAAAACAGGTTTTTTCTAAAAATGAATAAAACTACTAACACTGACCTACAATTTTATGAGGCAGTCGAAACTATGCAGACTAAACAGAAACTTTTTGTCACAGTAATGTTATGATTCGGCGTATCAATTTTTATCTTCAGGAGAGCATCATTTTGTTTATTTCTCTTCCACAAGAGATTAATAATCATTTCGACATATTTTGTGTCCAATACAATTTGGAAATTTGTTTATAAGTTGCACAATTGGTGTAGTTACTTCTAGAACTGTTAGTGCAATATGGACAAGTTGGTGATCTGCTACATAGTTGATTTAGACGTACTGGAAGTAGTTCTACAGTGATTTTTTCGGTAGTATTGTGAAACTTTACAAGGATAAATTGCACAATCAATTTTAATATGCTTAAAAATCTTTCTGAACATTGATAACATAAACAATAATTCTAAAACAATTGTAGAACATCTTGAAATTTCGATTTGTTAACTTTAGTATAGCGTGCAAGGTTGCCATATGAAAATTTAAAATTTTCAGGTGAAAAATATGTAAATTTTGTAATTATTTTTTCGAAAAATGATAAACAAAAAAACTATAGCCGAAAATAGACTGGGTCAGAAGCCAGTATGACCAGCCAGTGATTATATTGGCCTTTTTTAAAAAAGCAAGAAATATGACGCTCAAAACTGTTGGTTGTTCTTATATTAATAACATCAGTTATTTGTTTTGCAAATGGATTTCATCTTAAGACAACAAGAACAACAACAATACATTAACTGAAATAAAATCGAGTTCGTTCTGGCAGTACTAGCGATATACAAGCTGTCAATCATAATCATTCGTTAGGTTCAAATTCCATCAAAACCAAAGATAGACTCTGCCGCAACACAAGCATGACTTGGTCTAGCGGAAAGCACAACACAGTAACTTTTTTGTTTTCGCTTAACCATCAATTCGACCTACATTATCTCATTTTTACAGCCTGTCGACTTCCCATCACGCCCAACAAATTCTACTCACAATCTCATCAAGACCAGCCCAACCGATTCATCTCCCACCCACCAGACACACATCGTTATTCTTGAATTGCTACCGACACCTTTTTTCCTCCTTCCGAAGGATCTCAGTCACAATGCTCTGGACCGAAGAAAACACCTCCCATCAATATATAATTCATCAAGTGTTTCTATATTTCATACACCAATCTGCTTTTCTTAATTTAGACTCTTGCCGCTTCCCCGACACGATATCCGTTTCCTTTTCGGAATGTGTCACAACCGGACGTGGCATAGAAAATTGCTAACGGTTTCGTTTTCTTTGCCGTAAATAATCAAGTTGACGATGTATCGAGATCGAAATAGTTATATTATTATTTGAGCATTTCCTGGAGCAAACAACAATATTATTCAATAGCATTTCAGGTCTTGAAATGATTCAACTCAAGAATCATGCTCAAAATACTCAAATTTCTTGTTTCCCGCAGCAACAAAATAAAAGAAAAAGCATCACGAAAATAACCTTCCCAAATAAGTTTTCCTGATGGGATGCTCAGACTCGAGTGGCAGATTATTTTATGACCATCCATCTTCTTCTTCTCCGATACGATGGTGAATCGGCAGAGCCAAGTCGGAAGCAGAGTTTCCTGGCGGAGGGACCCGACCCGTCAGGTCCACATCCACTAGCATGGGCCTCTTAAGGTACCGGTATCTGTTTATTTACATCAAACTCAGTGAATCTTGCTAGCGAACCACAACTCGCAGCAGTTTGCAGACAAATCATTCACAAGTGCGGATGGATGCGAAATTTTGCCTCGTTTCGGGGCCAGAAGATGAACGAAGGGCTCGCAACAATAAATACTGTATGTTGTAGACTGCAGCACATATACCAGGATATCATCAGATATCGGTACCTTGCTACTTGCCATAATGATGTGCTTAGAAGTTGACTGATGTTTACACAAGTAGTAAAGCAGTGGTACAAGGCAAGGTAAATATGGAACACTTCGCTGTCTTGAATGAAGCAGCCGGAAAGCATTGGGGATGTTAGTCGATGTCGAGTTATACGAAGGCGATAAGTTTGAAGTCAATAAAACCAGAAATATTCAGATCGGACAGATTTCTGGTCGAGTTTGTTGACTGTTCTGCTAGTAGGCACATCATCATCACATCATGTTATCAAAATGTCATGTTTTGTTAAGCTACATTTTCGGCCTCCACTACATTGAGTATGGACACAAGAAAATACATTACAATAAATTAACATGTCTTCCTCTAACCTAATCTGTGAGAATTGAAATGATAGGGTTGCGGCTCTAGTGATCAAAAAGGCTCTCTGAACCTTGATTCTTATAATGCCCCAAATAACCAAAAGTTCGTTTAAAAGGAACTGATTTGGCTTCAGCAGTTTATGAAGTTCATAAATAGACTTCTAAGCAGCCCGTTCTTCAAGTAATTATCCACACTTGAAAACTAAATGAACTGTCGGCAGCTTCTAAACGAGATCAAGTTTGTCGAAATCGGTTGAGCCATCTTCGAGCAAATTGTGTATGCTTACAGGAAAGGATGCGGTTTTTCAGTTGCATCGTTTGTTTGGTTGTATCTCCAAAAACTGCGCTTTGTCGGTAACGTCACTTCTACCATTCTCCAGAAGTGTTCGCCGTAGTCCATTTGGGCTTAATTGGTAATCACACTGTAGGCTATAACTATAATCAATACCCAACGAGAAAATAGGCTGTAAAAGCTGATGAATGAAATCGTAGTGATGGAAATTTGAGAAAAAATTACCATAATGACGGGAGTATAGCCCGCAGTTTTATTATCCGGGGAATTGGTTTTGCAAATTTAACTCATCGGAATGTAGAATATAACGTAGAAAACTGCTAAATTGGATCACAATACACCCAAACCTCCATTTACGTAACTTATATATGTATATATGTATTAATATACGTACGCATGTGTGCAAATATTTGTATTTCTTAATACATATAAATAGTGGTGAAGTAAAAGCGATCATTTATATGTATAAATATATACACATATACGCAAACGAGTGAGTGTGTAAGCATACATACATACATATATAAGGTTCGTAAATGGAGGTTTGGGTGTACATCGTTATTGCTCTTCTGAGCAGCTAGTAGTATATAGTTTCCAAACAAATAAAAAATTGTCGTGATTGACTTAGGCGTATCCGAGAAAATTAAACGTGCACCATTGTATCATTTTTACGAACATATCTCCAGAATTTGGCATCGGAAGTGTCTGCCATTTATCCGAACAAAATTGAGCTAATCGAAATCAACCACTGATCAAGTTAGACGGAGACGTATGCTTGATACAGTAAAGAACACCCCAGGACTCTAGCTGCCAGATCTATAGGGGCTCCGAGTGTCCGAGGCTCATTTGCAGTGTTGACATCTCATCCATGTTTGCTGTACTGAATTTGAATTTCGGATACTTAACCACTACCGACACTGCACGGTTATCTAGACTGCTCGGAAAGGGAAGTTGACATTGAAGGTAAAAATGTCAAATTCATGAGTCTTTTTTACCTTTCTCATATAGAAAGATTATGCAATCGCTGTGAAAACCGACTTTACAACCGAGGGCCGAGTTTCATATTCCATTCGACTCAGTCCGTCGAGATCACAAAATGTCTGTGTGTGTATGTATGTATGTGTGTATGTAACAAATAATGTCACTCAATTTTCTCAGTAAACCGAGGGTAAATAAAGCAACATAATAATAATAATAATAATAATTTTCTCAGAGGTGAATCGAATCGAATTTAACAAACTTGATTTGTTTCATATTAAGGAGTGTATCGAAAATAAGCTATCCACAAATTTTTCTTTCAAATTATGATAAAAAACGATATTTTATTCAAACTAAAAATTGATCCTTTATTGTACGAGGTTAAACTTGAGCATAAACCAAACCGGATGAAATTTAAGTTATTCCTTCGCGAGTTTTCGAACTTTTGATCGAACGCTATTCATCAAGTTCCGGACAGGTGTTGCAACGCATTTTTGGACGCTTTTTTTGAACTCCTGCATGTTCCGAGATGCCTAACCAGTCTTCTTGAGGACCCTCTTCACGATTGCCCAGTAACGTTCGATGGGTCGAAGCTGAGGCCAATTTGGTGGATTGATATTTTTCTCAACGAAATGTTTACCCTTTTCCGCAAGCCAATTGAGAGTGGTTTTGGCATAGTGAGCCGACGCCAAATCCAGCCAAAACAGTGGAGGTGTACTATGCTTCTTATATTAAGGCAGCAATCTCTTCTGGAGACACTCAGATCGATAGATTTCTGCATTTATAGTCCCGGTAGTGTAAAAAATGGTTGACTTCAAACCACAGGAACATATTGCTTGCCATATCAGTACCTTTCGACCGAGTTTCTCCACTTGAATCGACCTGTCCGCATCGCTCACATCCTTCCCAACGACGACAGTAAACTATTGTGGACCTGGAAGGGTTTTTAAGTCCTCTTTTACATAAGTCTCATCGTCCATCAAAACGCATGCATCCGGACCCTGCAAAAGACGCGAATACAATTTCCGGGCCCTTGTTGCTGCTAGCTTCATCTGTTTTACACTTTGTTCCGAGATTTTCTGCTTCTTGTAGGTCTTTAGGTGATTTCGCCTCTTGATACGCTGGACCATTCCGACACTCGTTCCTGCTGTTTTGGCAAAATCACGTATTGACATTGATTTGTTCTTCATGATTAGAGATACAACTTTCTGGTCCAGTTTCTTGTTGGAAGAGCCGGGTTTTCTCCCTCTTCCTGGTAGCTCATCCTAAGAATAATGTTCCCCAAGCTTATTAATTATGTTTTTAACACTGGCATGATGAATTCCAACCGCTTCGCCAATTTTCGCATAGTAATACCCTTCTCACTTATCCATGTGTCCAGTACCCTAATTTCCACTTCCTTTTCAATACGCGACATTATGAAAACGGAGAATTTCAACCGCACAAACAAGTAAACAAACGAAAACTGACAGCCAAACGCACAGCTTGCTGTGATATGAGCATAATAAACCATCACAAATACATCCGTACAACACAAATGTATGTGGATAGCTTATTTTCGATACACTCCTTAAAGCTCCCATTGTCTTTAAATATACTGTGCAATTTCATTCTGATCCGACTTCCAGATCCGAAATTATAGGGCGATGAGTGTCAAAACATTCAAATCGTCACTCAAAATGACGAATTGACAATGCAAAAAAAGTAAGGTAGAACGCCTTTACTTTTAAATGGAATTTACAACTTATTTTGATTCACGCTTAGTTTTGCTTTAAAAGTATATTGAAAAGTAAAGACCTGAGGAGTGACTTTATATTCAATTTCCTGCTCAAATATGTGCATGAAAATAGATGTAAATATTTTTATCTATTGGGGCTATTTCTTCACATAATCTTCTAGTGATATTTTTGAAAATATAAGTAATATGAGAAAAGCATCATTACATCTGTAGGCGAATTAAAAAGGTTTTTCATAAGTGATCATGTGATTAGCGGATTCCTGAAAACAGGCTAATAAATAGAGAAGAATTGTGCATACTCATAGATGATTGCTAAATTTTATACCCATATTAGCAGTGAAAAACTCCAAAATGGAGTTAACTCCATTTTCTCAAAAACGGCTAAACTAATTCATAACACCTCAAATTCAATTAAAAGACCTATAGTCCATACAAAAATGTTGAATTTCATCCAAGTCCAACTTCCGGTTCGGGAATTAGAGGGCGATGAGTTTCAAAAATTTCAAACCATCGTATAAAATGATGATACCAAGAACCGTAAAAATCTTCTCAGTTGGCCTAAAAACAATTCCTATTTTGAGTCATGTTAGTTAGTGGCCATACGAGCCGTTTTTGATTCCACACTAAAGTCGCAAGAGATACTGACCGCATAAAAAAAACCTGTTTTAATCCACCTAGTGGTGTGATGATGCCTTTCTCATATCAATCACACTATCATATATAATACTGTGGTATTCTTTAAAATAATTTTCTTCGATTCTTAAAAAAATAACCGAAATCGATTTGTTTGACCGTCTACTGATAAAAACTATCAATTGGAAAACATTTGAAGTCGATG
Source organism: Malaya genurostris (assembly GCF_030247185.1). Lineage (NCBI taxonomy): Eukaryota > Metazoa > Arthropoda > Insecta > Diptera > Culicidae > Malaya > Malaya genurostris. Next base: position 266,252,424 of record NC_080571.1, read on the forward strand.
TAAAAAAATTTTTAAGGTTTTTCCCCATTTTCAGTGATGGTATACAATTTTTAATCCACTTTATCCTATATTTCCGGATCCGGAAGTCAGGTCCGCATGAAATTCAGGAATTACGTATGAGATCACAGGACCTTTCATTTGAACTTAAGTTTGTGAAAATCGGTCGCGCCATCTATGAGAAAAGTTAGAACATATATTTTCTTTTATTTGTACATTTTACCCCATAACTCTCGAACCGGAAGTCGGATCCAAATAATACTCAGGAGTTTTATATAAGATATATATAATATATTTTTTGTGAAAATCGGTTCAGCCATCTCCTAGAAAAGTTAGTGCAAAAAAACGTTACATACACACATACGCACATACACACATACACATACACACATACACACACATACACACACAGACATTTTGCGTACTCGACGAACTGAGTCGAATGGTATATGACACTCGGCCCTCCGGGCCTCGGTTCAAAAGTCGGTTTTCACAGTGATTGCATAACATAACCTTTCTATATGAGAAAGGCAAAACCGCGTAAAAGAATCCGCGTAACTTCAGGAATCCGCATAAAAAACGCGTAAATATGAAATCCGCGTGAAAACAACTGCGTAACTTCGGAAATCTGCATAAAAAACCACGTAACTGCGCAAATCCGAGAAACTTCAGAAATCCACGTTAGTCCGCATGTAAAACAAACGCGTAGCTTCGATGATCTGCTGACATAAAAGCGCGTTTTCGGGAATCCGCATGAAAAACCGCCTAACTTCGTAACGTAACTTCGGAAATCTGCGTAACTCCGGGAATCTGCTCTAAGAAGCCGCGTTAACGTCGGAAATCTGCTTGAAAAAGTGCGTAACTTCGTAAATCCACGTAAAAATTAATTCGTAACTTCGGCAAATTACATATAAAAACTGCGTAACTTCAGAAATCCACGTAAAAAAACACGTAACTTCGGATATTCATGTAAAAAAAAAAGAAACTCCGGAAGTCCACTTTAAAAAGGAAACCGCGTAACTTCGGAAATCTGCGTAAAAAATTGAGTAACTTCAAATATCCGGACATTAATATAAAAAACCCTTCTTAATTCACCTAGTGGTATGATAATGCCTTTTACTTTCTTCAAAGCAGTCTCATGAATTTTTTATCAATTTATGAAATAATTTCTGACACTACTTTTGGCTCATTTTGACACCAATTAATTCAAATTGATTCGAGTGGTTAACAAAAGCATGCTTCAGTGTTTATGTCATATACTCGGTATCGTTTTTCCAATCAAGCGCTTGGCTTTTACGTTGCCTATTTATATGAGAAGAGTGATGCTAATCTAAAAAAAACCCTTCTTAGTCCACTTAGTGGAATTTTTCTAGATCTTGACAAATCACCATACCCGCCCATAGTGATTTTTCAAGATCTAGGAAAATTCAACTTTTTTTTTCGATTTCGAAAATCCGAAATCGAAAAAAAAAGTTGAAGCCAAAAGGCTTAGAATTGCATGAAACGTCGAGATTTAGTGTCATCTCGAGAATTTTTTTTTTTGAAAAAATCGACTTTTTGGAACTCCCAGAAAGTTGATTTTTTTTAAATAATTTTTTTTTAGATGACACAAAATTTCGACGTTTCATGCAGTGTTGAGACTTTTGGCATAAAAAAAAGTACGGGTGTGTAATGTCAGAGACATAACTGGATGCCGTGAATACGAATAAAACTGACACGATTTGTTTACACTTTCGAATTCGAATTGATAGTTGATGGATTGTGTGAATTGCGAAACTTTCCCCCTTTTCACTACTAAAATTTTCAACGAGTTTTGACGTCGATAATCTCATTTCAGATTTGCAAATTTCATTGAAAGAAACTATCAAGATACAGGATTCATTTCTGACTTTTAGAAGGACCAAATTGTGGAGTTCTCTACGATATTTACAACAGCTCGGAACATTTATCTCGAACGATTTTCGCACAACGAAAAGTGCACGAACCGGATCAAATTGTTTTGGGTTTTCACTAAACTGATGATTTCTACCTTCGAATTTAAAAGAAGTATCAAGTGCAATCGTTCTTGCTTGAATTGAAATTAGCTTTGCGTACAAACCGACACATCCACTCGCAGTGCCTAATGATACGGTTTTTAACCACGCAGAAGATCTGCTTTCATGGACGACTGCTCCACCTGACGTCTGAAGTCCAAATGAAAGCACGACCTAAGCGTTTGAGGTTTGGCACCACGCAAAAGGTCTGCTTTCATTCACGACTGCTCCACCTGTCGATTGAAGTCCAAATGAGAGCACGACCTAAGCGTTTGAGGTTTGGCACCACGCAAAAGGACTGCTCTCATTATCGACGACCGCTGCTCCCGACGATTGAAGTCCAAATGAAAGCACGACCTAAGCGTTTGAGGCTTTATATCACGCAAAAGGTCTGCTTTCATTGCCGACTGCTACACCTGACGACTGAAGTCTAAATCAGAGTTGCGACCTGAGCGTTTGAGGTTTTTAACCACGCAGAAGGCGCACTCTCCGAAGCTGCTGGTTCCACGACGTCTGCTTGCATCCAACGCACAAGAAGAAATGATCGAATTTCGACCACGGTTCCCCTTTTATACGCAGTCAGTTGAAGATATGTGCCTGACTACCTCAAAATCGTCGTCCTTGCGCGAAAAAGCCAAGCAAAAGTAAAGAGCTTTCTGTGTTGTTTTCAAAGTTTGAGAAAACTTAATATTTGAGTTGTTTGTGGTTATCTCACACTGTTCAAAATATTATCCTAAATTCCTGATCATATTTTTGATGAAATGGTGAAAGAATTATGTTGCTGCCTTTAATGCAAGTCGAGATATTCACGATTAAGTTCTGCCCATTCTTCCATAAGGCTAATTTTGAAAAGGCACCCCATAGTAAAGTAAGTCGTATTCACGACAAAAAAAATGATCGATCATGAAAATTGCATGTACTCCCTATGGTGCTTTTTCAAGATCGAAAATTTTCTAACTTTAACCGCTGGGCAGCACCCCTTACGCATGTCCGATTTAGCTCAAATCTTGCATGAGGACATTTTTCGAGGTGCTTAAACTTTTGAGTACTAGCGCTTTAAGAAATTAGACAAAATATTGGCACCCTTATATATATATATATATATATATATATATATATATATATATATATATATATATATATATATATATATATATATATATATATATATATATATATATATATATATATATATATATATATATATATATATATATATATATATATATATATAAATATATATAAATAAATAAATAAATATATATATATATATAAGAGCGGTATAAATCAACGTGTTTTGTCGGTTGCGTCACTTATACAGTCATATCTGCGGAACCAAAAGTCACAGCCATTTGATCTTTGAACTTGATCAATGGCCCGACAGTAGCTTTCAAACGAGCCTAAGTTTGATAAAATCGGTTCAGCCATCTCTGAGAAAATTGAGCGCGTTAAAATATCTTCGAAAAGTGCACACACACATACATACACACACAGATCTCGTCGAACTGAGTCGAATGGTATATAACACTATGGGTCTCCAAGGCTCCGTTCGAAAGTCGATTTTTCCAGCAATTCTAATACCTTTCTATAGAGAAAGGTAAAACTGCAAAACTTCGGAAATTCGCGTAAAAATAACCGAGTAACTTTGAAAGTCTACCTTAGTTTCAAAAATCCGCCTAGCTTCGGAAATTCGCGTAAAATGCTGCATAATTCCAGAGATCCGCTTAAAACAACCGCGTAATATCCTAAATCCACTAAAAACCGCGTGACTTCGGAAATCCGCATAAAAACCCCGCATAACCTCGATAATTTGCGTAAAAAACGTAACTTCGGAAAACAGCATAAAAACTATCACGTAACTTCGAAAATTTCGGTACAAAACGTGATTAATCCACCTAGCAGTGAGATGATACCTTTTTTTCTCAATCCGCATGTGTTTTTTTGCATGGATATTCTTAGGTGTTTTAGTTCTCATGACATTATTTTTATTATCGTCGTTTCAAACGGCAAATTAAGATTTTAATCACTCATTACCCTGTAATTTCGAATCTGCAAATCGTATCGAATTTCAATCTTCACGTGTGACAATGGATTGAACATTCCATGAGATGTCGAAGTAGGTTCCATTTTAGAGTTTTTCGTCATTATTTATGGTACTTTCAAAACTGGTATTCAGGAACAAGCTTAACTCAAAATGATTCGAATGGCCATAAATTAATACGCCAAACAATTTACGTCTTCTATATCGGTATGAATTTTAAAAATTGAAAAAATGATTGAACTTTGAGAAACGATTCGAAACTGGATCCGGAGTTCTAAGATCGGTGTAGCCGAAATCAGATAAATTCACCTGAGGAGTGTGTAGACATCTTTGAGAAATTGTAGTGCGAATTAAAATTTGGAGGTACATTCCGAATCCAAAAAAGAATACCGCTTAAACTGAAATAAATTTATTTGGTAATCGACTATCCAAATTTGCAAACCCGATAAACCTGATTAATTTATGTGAAATGGACATTTTTATACTAATCACCCTGTATCTCCTAAACCAGAAATCGGATCTGACTAATTTTTATAGGATTTTAAGACCTCTCATTTGAATCATAGATGATTCTTAGATTTCATTTGAATCTTAGATCGGTTCAGCCACCTACGAGAAAAATGAATTGCATTATTTTAATTTCGTTTCACATGTCATCCTGTGGTTCCGAAATCAGAAGTCGGATCCAAATTTGGAAGTATACTAGTGAATCTGAGTTTGTAGAAAACGGTTTAGCCGAAAAAATTGAGTGAAATTATTTGTCACACACGCATTTGCTGATCTCGACGAACTGAGTCGTATGGTATATGGAAGCTATGTTCTTCCAGCTTTTATTGCTGTAAGTAGTTTGAATCAATATAATTATGGAATTACTTTCAACTCGAAAATGCTGATATCATCTGGTTTATAAATGGCATATTCGAACGATTATGTTGCCAAAAACGAACCGTGCCAAAATCGGTTCAAGGCAAATTGTCATGAAAAAGGATGCTGTACACAGTCTTTTGGGTACTTAGAAACAATTGTATGTCACAGTATAAAAATCGTGTTTTCCGTTGCTCCCAAGCATTTCTTTGTCATACAGTGCTCAAACTTCTACTGCTGGACTAAGGGGAAAAGTCGTTTACACAAAAATATTGATATCTCCGTTAAAAATGGACGGATTTTAACAAACTATGGCTTGTTGGATAGCTATTACTGTGCGGAATCTAAGTCTAAAAACATATTCTGTTTACAAGGTCAATTGTGACAGATACTGTCAAAAAACTGAAAATTTTGACATAAACTCCGTATAACCTCAAAAAGTAAACATCCTATCTCAAAACCATTCAATAGCGTTCTGGGTGACGGGGAGACCTTCATTTGCGACTAGTTTGATCAAAATCGGTCCAGCCATCTCTGAGATCTCGACCTCTTAGTTGACAACACACATACAGACACACACACATACACACACACACACACACACACAGACATTTGCTCAGTTCGTCGAGCTGAATCGATTGGTATATGACATTCGGCCCTCCGGGCCTCGGAAAATTTTTCGAAAGTTTGAGCGAATTCTATACCTATATTTTATATATATAAAAAAAGGTAAAACCACTTAACTCCGGATTCCGCTTAAGAAAACCGTGGAATTCTGAAAATTCGCGAAAAAATAGCCGTGTAACTTTGGAAATCTGCGTAGAAAAAACCGCAAAGTATCGGAAATCCGCGTATAAAACCGCATAACTTTAGAAATTCGCGTAAGAAAACTGCTTAACTTTGTACGAAGTTGACCGCTAAATCCGAGTAAGAAAAATCGCGAAACTTTGAAAATTCCCGTAAAAATAAACCGCGTATCTCGAGAAATCTGGTTAAAGAAAAAAAAAAAAAAATGTATATATATATATATATATATATATATATATATATATATATGTATTATATATATATATATATATATATATATATATATATATATATATATATATATATATATATATATATATATAATATATATAATTATATATATATATATATATATATATATATATATATATATATATATATTATATATATATATATATATATATATTTATATTGTATATATATATATATATATATATATATATATATATATATGTATATTATATATATATATATATATATATATATATATATATATATATATATATATATATATATATATATATATATATATATATATAATATATATATATATATATATCCACGTAACAACGCGTAAATTCGAAAATTCATGTCAAAAATTCGGAAGTCTACGTGAAAAAAAGTGGAACTTCGGAAATCTGCTGAAAAAACGCATAACTTCGGCAATCTTGTAAATTCGGAATTCTGAATAAAAAACGTGATTAATCCACCTAGCAGTGAGATGATACCTTTTTTTATCAATACGCATGTGTTTTTTCATGGATATTCTTAGGTGTTTTAGTTCTCATGACATTATTTTAATTATCGTCGTTTTAAACGGCAAATTGAGATTTTAATCACTCATTACCATGTAATGCCGAAACTGCAAAACATATCGAATTTCAATCTTAGCGTGTGACAATCGATTGAACATTCCATGAGATGTCGAAGTAAGTTCCACTTTAGAGTTTTTCGTCATTATTTATGGTACTTCCAGAGCCGGTATTCAGGAATTAGCATAGCACAAAATGATTCGAATGGCCATAAATTATTACGCCAAACAATTTACATGAAATTTATAAACTCATCATCTGTAATTCCAGAATCGGATAAAATTCACCAATTTTGTATGGGACCTTAAGTCCTGTAATATTTGTTTTTGAAGTTCGATTTGGTCTTTTTTGAGAAAATGATTGAGCTTTGAGAATCGATTCGATACTGGAACCGGAATTCTAAAATCGGTGTAGCCGAAATCAGTTAAATTCACCTGAGGAGTGTGTAGACATCTTTGAGAAATTGTAGTTCGAATTAAAATTTGGGGGTACATTCCGAATCCAAAAACGAATACCGCTCAAACTGAAATAAATTTATTTGGTAATCGACTATCCAAATCTGCAAACCCGATAAACCTGATTAATTTATGTGAAATGAACATTTTTATACTAATCACCCTGCATTTTCTAAACCAGAAGTCGGATCTGACTAAAAAGTAAGAGGTTTTATAGGATTTTAAGACCTCTCATTTGAATCATAGATGATTCTTAGATTTCATTTGAATCTTAGATCGGTTCAGCCATCTACGAGAAAAATAAATTGCATTATTTTAATTTCGTTTCACATATCATCCTGTGGTTCCGCAATCAGAAGTCGGATCCAAACGTAATTCAGGAACCTTGTTTGGGAGTATACGACTTTTCATATGAATCTGAGTTTGTAGAAAACGGTTTAACCATCTCCGAGAAAATTGAGTGAAATTATTTGTCACACACGCATTTGCTGATCTCGACGAACTGAGTCGTATGGTATATGGAAGTCATGTTCTTCCAGTATTTATTGCTGTAAATAGTTTAAATCAATATTATTATGGAATTACTTCCAACTCGATAATGCTGGTATCATCTGGTTTACATATGCCATATTCGAAAGATTATGTTGCCAAAAATGAACCGTGCTAAAATTGGTCCGAGGCAAATTGTCATAAAAAACGATGCTGTACACAGTCTTTTTGGTACTTAGAAACAATTATATGTAACAGTATAAAAAATCGTGTTTCATGTTGCTCCCAAGCATTGCTTTTTCATACAGCGCTCAAAATTCCTTCTACTGGAATAAGGCTTACTCAAAAATATCGATATCTCCGTTAAAAATGGACGGATTTCAACAATTTATGGCTTGTTGGATAGGTATTACCGAGCGAAATCTATGTCTGGAAACATATTCTGTTTTCAAGGTCAAATGTGACAGATACTGTCAAAAAACTGAAAATTTTGACATAAAACTTCGTATAACTCCAAAAGTAAACATCCGATCTCAAAACCATTCAATAGCGTTCTGGGTGACGGGGAGACCTTTCATTTGCGACTAGTTTGATCAAAACCGGTCCAGCCATCTCTGAGATCTCGACCTCTTAGTTGACAACACACATGCAGACACACACACACACACACACACACACACACACACACACACACACACACACACACACACACACACACACACACACACACACACACACACACACACACACACACACACACACAGACATTTGCTCAGTTCGTCGAGCTGAATCGATTGGTATATGACATTCGGCCCTCCGGGCCTCGGAAAATTTTTCGAAAGTATGAGCGAATTCTATACCTATATTTTATATATATAAAAAAAGGTAAAAAATCTCATAAAACCTTCACAACTTCAGAAAAACGCGTAAGGGCTGTCCTTAAAAGACGTGATGCTTTTTTGACGATTTTGGACTCCCCCCCCCCTATGTCACATGTCACGAATTCAAAATTAATGAAATTCATCTCAATACATTCTCAATATGTATTACAAACCATACAAATATGAGGGAAAAATCGATTTATCACATGCTATCATTAGATTAAAAAATATCCCTAAAACTACAAAATCATTGGAATTATTTTATTAATATCAATTATATAAATAAACAAAAGTATTTGATTGGAATTGATGAAACATTTAAATCATCTGTTTCATTCCTCCTAGGGGTACACAGATATATTATTGTTTTAGAAAAGAATAATATTTCCTTAGTGTACCATACAGGGCTGAGAAAATAAAGATCAAAACCTCATCAAAACGAGATCACTGCCGGAGAATCTTTTCATGATCAGTGAATTTTTAATCACATTGATCAATATCGGCACTGATCTTCCGTCACACAATGGGTAGTGATTTCTAGCTAAAATGATTCTTGATTTATGTAAGTTCAATCATTGGATGATTCGATAAGCTTTGATGTTGGTGGAGGAAAATCACATATGATCAAGATAAGATATGACATGATCTACGTCTGCAATCGTTGATCTCCCGCCCTTTTTCAAATGGAGTACAATTGAATAAACTGCATCAGAATCAGATAAGAGAAATTCTTATGATATACTATTTTCAATGCTAGAAAATCACATTACTGAAAAAATTGTCAGTGCATAACTTAAGTTAAACCGTATGAAGGCATCTTTTTCTTTTTTACTCATATTAGGCAAAATTTATTAATTTCGCTAATTTACTCGCTCCTCCGTGCACTTATGCTGATCACAACAGAAAAGGTTTCCTGTCCTGCATCATTCATTACCGAATTTACAAGAAGAAGCTTTTACATCATCAAATACATATTTCCCTATAGAATGTAAACGTTTATAGTGGAGATTTTTTCAGGGGGGGGGGGGGGGGGGGGGGGGTGGCAAAGCAGTAATATAATTAGGTATTTCAAAAATGCGCTCATTGAAAATATTGGACGTCACATTCCAAAAACCTCCCCCCCTTCCCCCTGTCACAAAAGGCCCCTAAAAACAAGCGAGTAACTTCAGAAATCCGTATAAGAAAATCACGCAGCTTCAGAAATCCACCCAAAGAAAACGTGTAACTTCAGAAATCTGTGTAACTTCAGCGATCCGCTTAAAACAACCAGTTAACTTCGTAAATCCACTTAAAACCGTGTAACTTAGGAAGTCCGCATAAAAAACATTACGTAACTTCGGAAATTCCAGTGAAAACCGTGTTGCTTCAGGAATCCACTTAGCTTCAGAATTCCCCGTAAGAAAACTGTGTAGCTTCGGAAATTCGCGTAAAAACAGTCGTGTAACTTCGGAAATCCACGTAGAAATAATCCTCGATGCTTCAAAAATCCACGTAAGAAAACCACATAACCTCAGAAATTCACATAAGAAAACCGCGTAAGATCGGAAATCGACAAAAGAAAAACGAGTAAAAAAAACACGTAGAAAACCCGCGTAACTTCGGAGAAATGCCTAATTTCGGAAATCGGCTTAACTACTTTGGAAAATCGCGTTGAACCTAAACTAACACGTAGTTTCGAAAATCCTCGTAAAACACTGTGTAATGAAAATCTGCGTTACACTGTTCATCTTCGGAAATCCGCATAAAAAAAATCGCGTAGCTTCGAATATCCGCGTAAGAAAATCGCATAACTTTAAAAATATATGAAAAAAAACCCATAACTTCACATAAAAAAAATTACAGAGTGGTATACGAAACACGACCGATAATGACATTGAAAAGGAAATTTTGAAATTCTCTTATCAACAGTTTGAATTTGAAAAATAGGTACATAATTGTGAAACACTTACGTTACTACTGTATCATCGTCAATCGTGTTCAAGAAGTATATATTCCGTTCGTAGAGATTTCTGTTCACGACCAGCACAATCGCACTCTTTAAGGGTCGTGCTGAACCTAAACTACCTCGTAGCTTCGGAAATTCGCGTAATTTCGGAAATTTGCTTAAAAACACTGTGTAGCAAAAATCTGCGTTACACTGTGTAACTCGGAAATCCGCATTAAAAACCTCGTAGGTTCGGATATCCGCGTAAAATAACCGCATAACTTCAGAAATACACGACCCTTCGGGAATCCACGTAACTTCGGGAATCCGTGTAAGAAAACGTAGGAAATTGACGAAGGAAAATCTTTTAAATCGAAGAAGCAGAAAACTTCAAAGCTCCTCTAAATTGGACTCAAAACAGTTTTGATTTGTAGGTTATGTTAGTTGATGGTTAAATGAAATGAATTTCACTATACCGGTTTTCGAAGTGCCCTGTTTACGGTTTTCGAAGTGCTGAAAATAGTGGTTGAAACCACTAAAATGGAGCTCACTTCATTCTCTCATATATGATAGAATCTATTTTGTCTGAATTAAATTCAAATAAAAAGTTCTAATGGACGTACGCAAAAGAAATCCTATGCCTAGGATTTTTTTTGAATTTTTATTTTAACTAATTACGCTGTAATATTTATGAAATAACGAATAATAGAAGGCACCATTACCCCACTAGGTGGATTAAAACAGGATTTTTTCACTCGGTGGGCCCTCAAATACCGTGGGTCCGGGGACACGTGCCCCTGAGTTTTCCTTCTCGTAATAACGTAACACTGTCTTGGGATACCAACAAATCAGTTCCAGAACACTGGTTATATTCAGTCTTTTCCAGATGAAGGAAACAATTGGTATGACCAGATGACACCACTACTGGAAAATGATTGTCGTCGGATTGAAAGTGCTGCACTACATCGGATTTGGTCGTCACACGACAAGTGCACCGTCTACAAAATGTCAAACCGTTGCTCTCACTTCGAACCACTGCATTGCACTGAAACGATACCGTCAAGTAACACAAAAGTCTCACTCGCAACAACACCGGCATCGATCGTGCGCCAAAGTGAAAGTGATTCGTTCGTTCAGACGATCGTAGCTTTTCGGACAGTCTTGCGTCAACCGTAGACACCCACCCAGTCATACCCGATACCGATACCGGTCCGGTGCATAGTTTCGCTTTACATAACACGTGGTCGACGGTCGACGCTACACCAAAACCGTCGCGCCAAAAGCATATACACGCATGCATACAACCAAAACGAGCAAATCGGGCTCGTCGTTTGCTGCTTGCTTATGCGGAGACTTCAACACGCCCCAACATCAGTTCGGCTCGCGCAATGAACGGAATCGGTTTACGAATACGGGGACCGGTCGGGGAACGACGACGACATTTTCCGTGTACACTTTTGGTGTTCTTGATACTTCTAACAGCTGATTGCCTGTTGGCGTCGATCAAATCGTTCGAAGGTTAGTGAAATTGTGTCCAGCGCTTTACACGAGGCGAAGGGAACAAATTGAGTTATGGTGACATTTTTTGCACGTCACGTCAAGGTTGCACAGTTGTCATCGATCGTTTCATTTCTGGTTTCAGAGCTAAGTGTACACACACTTACTGATTCAGGATCCCTCGACGGTAAGTAAACACGGTACTAAAAGTGAAGGTGCCCTCCTATTAGTATGCAATTTATGATTTTAGATTGCTCTCTGAGACTTCAAAAACTCTTCGATCGGGAAGTTTCCACATCGGTGGCAACATTTTCGACCAACTCCAAGGAATTTGCTCATCTGGTTGCGATCGGTTGGAAGCAGACAACCGGTGAAGTGGAGTGGCGTTGTTCCGGAACATTGATCGCAGAGGATTTCGTACTAACGGCAGCCCATTGTACTCAGGATGATGGGTAATAACTCACAGTGATTCACAAGTATTCTGGAGTAACTTCCAACTGTTCACTATTCGGCAGCAATGAACCAACGTCGATTCGTGCCGGTGACCTAGATTTATACAGCTCGAAAGATGATCACTTTGCGCAACAGCTTGATATCACGGAAATCATCCGTCATCCCGAGTTCAATTTCAGCAGCGCGTATCACGACGTCGCACTGATCAAACTTGCAAAACCAGTGACGTAGGTTGTCTGTGATTACCGAATCTCGGAGCAGGGCTGTCGCTGTTGTCTCTGTTTTCTTTCGATTCGTTCTCTTCTCAATTCTCTGTTTATGTTTTGGTTTCTTTTAGCGTCACCGATTTTGTCGTACCGGCTTGTTTGTACACGAACGAGTCTCTCTCATTCCACAGACTCTATGCAACCGGTTGGGATTTTTGTAAGTATCAATTACTACACTACGCCTAATGTCATAGTAAATCAATGATTTTGAACAGACGCCGACGTTTCGCCACCAATTTACAGCACTCCACTGAAGCTTATTGATCAAGACCGCTGCAAATTTTTGTACCGCGATTTCAAAGATGCTTTCCGGAGAGGAATCAATCGAATGTTGATGTGTGCTGGAGATGAAACATTAACCAACTGTCCCGGAGACACAGGAGGGTCACTGCAAGTGAGGCTACTGTCTAGCTCAAAGTATACCCCATTTTTAGTCGGTGTTTCAGCGTTGGGCATCCCCTGCGGTCAAACTACACCGGGGGTGTTCGCAAAAATCTCCCACTACATTGGCTGGATTGAAGATATCACCAAGTTGAACTTTGCTCCGCAAGAATGTGTCACACGACACATTTCCCAGCGAGAGTCTGATGAGGCTCTCGTTGCATCCGAGTTAAAGGTAAAACCGTGGAAAGCTCGTTTAAAAATTTAAACTTACTCTTTTCGTTCTTCCAGACTGATACCAGCCAGCCTTATCTGACCGGTAAAAAAACATCGACCACAGCCGATCCCACCAGGGCACAGCTGCAGGTTTTTAAAGAGTTCAAGGTACGTACGCCGCCACGTCACAATTTGCCATTAACTCGTTCGTACAGCTCACCTGCGGCGTATTTCCTGCTACTGAAGCTGCTGTTGATGGCATATATGCTTATCCTCACGATTACGATTAAGCTGTCTGTTCACCGGAATGGATAAAAAAAAACTCACTTCTGTCATTTTTATTTTTCCTTCTCGTACACTTGTTACACTTCCTGCCGTTCATGGGGTCTGTGTGTATGTGTGTCGGTGTGTCCATGTCGGTCTACGTGCGGAAAACCGTGCAGTGTGCCGTCGGAAAAGATGGCGAGAACGTTGATTGGATCTGCGGCTGTACGTTAGTGGCTCAGGATTTCGCACTGACATCAGCCCGATGCCTTAAAAATGTGTAAGTACCAGTTACGTGTCAGTGAAAAAGGTGACATTGATGGGTATTTCATTTCCCCCTTTTTTATATTAACGGATTTTGGAAACATGGTGATTGAAGGAAGTTTTTTTTCTACAAAAAAATATAACACTGTGACTAGTTCAATTCACACATGATTTGAATGAGTAGGGAGCTTGTAAGATATGTTGATGTATTCTTTTTGCCTTTCTCTATTGAGAAGTATTAGAATCGCTGGAAAAACCGGTTTTCGAACGGAGCCTCGGAGACCCATAGTGTTATATACCATTCGATTCAGTTCGACGAGATCGGAAAATGTCTGTGTGTGTGTATGTGTGTGCACTTTTTTACCGATATTTTTACCGCTCAATTTTCTCAGAGATGGCTGAACCGATTTAAAAAAATTTAGGCTCGTTTGAAAGCTACTGTCGGGCCATTGATCAAGTTCGAAGATCAAATGGCTGTGACTTTTGGTTCCGGAGATATGATGGTATAAATGAAGTAACCGACAAAACGTGTTGTTTTTTACCGCGCAAGTTTCTCGGAGATGGCTGAACCAATTTTAACAAATCTAGGCCCGTTCCATTTTCCGATATATAAATTTGGATTCAATACCGTGAAGTCAAATTATAAAACGACTAAGAAAGTGATTAACGTTTTTTTATGATTCGTTGTTTTCCTAAAATTCCAGAAATGTGAATTGTATCTTCTTTTTTTTCATAAATACGTTTATTTCATAGGCAATATACATAAGTTTTTCTTCGCCGTGGCATCCACAACACATAGTAGTTTAAACCTAATACATTTCGAATATCATATTAGTATGTTGGTACTCATTAGTTAATCTAAACACAGTTTTTATCAAGCGAGTTGCTATTTTAAATTACATTAAATAAAATACATTTATTTTGTACATGATCTTATAACTATTTCAGGTTTGTTTGTATCAGTTCATCACTTATATTCAATATGCTATAGTTGGCTATTGGTTGAACTCATGGAAGAGAAAACAGTCTAACATACAATAAAATTTAAATTGGAACTCCAATGGATTTAATGAAATGATAAAGAAGTTCCATGTATGGAAGGTCACGACAAGCAAGAATGTCGCGAACTGGGACATTGGATAGTCTACCTTGGGTACGCAAGGAATTTATTAGTTGAGATCTGACATCACGAAACTCCACGCATGTCCAAACAACATGGTCAATATCGCGGTAACCTTCGCCGCAAGCACAATGATTAGTCTCGGAATGTCCAATTCGAAGGAGATGTGCATCTAACGTGTAGTGATTGGACATGAGTCTGGACATCACACGAATGAAATCACTACTCACATCCAGTCCCCTGAACCATGCCTTTGTCGATATTATAGGAATAATTGAGTGCATCCATTGTATCTTCTTGATAGATATAATTATTGCTTTCACAATGCACTGAGACAACAGGATCAGCACACCTCAGCTGCCACTTCAAATTAAGACCGTTAACTCAAACACCAAAACTGTTCGGCTCTCTACTTTTTGGAACGATTCCATTCGAATTAGAAGGATGTTTCCTGTTTTTTTCGGCTTAAATTTTTCATAAGAATTTCCCGTGCTATACCTCTGAAGGATTTTTTTGACGGGATTTGGTGTAAATTTTTCTCGAAACTACCTCCAAATTTCGTCAATTGCTTCAAATAGCAAGTTCGGTTATTTATTCGAGTCCAAACGTCTTCAATTGGCCCAAACACGATTCGAATTATATCAACCCAGAGTATTCCGAAATTTCAAATTATTTACTTTTGAGTAACTATGGACAGTTTCGTCCAATGTACTCGAACCATCCCGTTCGCCTTCTGTTTTTAAATTACATCGATTGAACCGAGATTTGGGAACTCATCGACATGTTTTACCTATTCGAATGATTCACTCATAAACCGTCAAACTGATTTTGGTTGTATTTTGCTTGAATCATTTAGGGCTTTTAAGAACAGGAAAAAACTGCTTTAAAGTGTGAAGTGTACGTGTGTACCTGATTTAGAGAGAAATGTTGAGATCGAATCAAAAACAATTGTCAGAATATTCATTTTTACAGAACACTCTACCATTCTACTTCACTAATCTCGAGCAATCATGAGGGTCGTTCGATTATTCTAATTTAAGAGTATTCGAAATAATTTCCATCCAATGATAATTTTTGAGCTGTGAAAAATTCACAGGGACAGCAACAGGTACAGAAATAAAAGAAACAAGTCCAGAAGCTAAGTTCAGGAAAAATAAAGAAGGTACAGGAACAAGTGCAGAACGTACAAAACCAAGTACAGAAATAAGAGAAACAAGTACAAGAAGTACTGGCGCAATTGAGTGCAGAAAAAGGTACAGAATGTGCAGATGGTACAGATATAAGTACAGAAGTTACAGGACCAAATACAGAAAATACTGGAGCAGGTACAGTAAGTATACAGGAACAAATTTTGAAACAAGCACAGAAAGTACAGGAAAAAACACACAAATTGCAGGAACCAGTACACAAAGTACAAAATAAAGTGCAGACAATAGAGGAACAAGTACGGAAAAAAGTTCAAAGTTCAAAAGTTAATCGCAAATGTTGTTGAGACAATAATTTTGAATGGCAAATTATAAGAAGAAAAAGTTTTTATTTCAAGCATTCCAATGATGCCCACTGCTATGCCATTTCAATTTGAACATCATTTTCTCATCCGTTTAACTCTATTACCGTCAATAATCGTTATGAGCCTGTAGCGTGAATTTAGAGTTCTTTTTTTCGGATGGTAAATTGTACGCTGCCTGTTTGCGTTTCGGCAAACCATCGGTTTTATATATTTTGTCCTGTTGTTCGCGATACAAAAAAGGTTGGGGCCACTATCATAGATCATTATAATGATATTTTTCTTCAATAATCATTAAAATTGATAGGTAGTTTTGATTTGCTACATCTAATCTAATATTATTGCGCTACAAAGTGTGCAGGGGTCCGTTGGTATCATTATAGATTCCTTTTCATGCGATAGTTCATACTGCGAATCGAACGAGAGGATGACATCATTTCGGTAGGCTATGATTGGCTCGTGAAAACATAGATCAATTCAAACCGATTTTTCAATGGTATGCTATTAAAATACTTAAACGACGTTACCTCATAAGTTTAAGTTAAATGTTTTCGAATCGATTGGTAGTTAAATTATATAAGTCCATCAACGGGTACGGGTAAATTTTTTTATTTTTTATCGGGTACGGGTAATTTTTTTTTATTATTGATCGGGTACGGGTCGGGTACGGGTAATTTTTTTAATTTTTTATCGGGTACGGGTAAATTTTTTTGCTGATCACTCGGGTTCGGGTATAAGAGTTTCTATACCCGACCATCTCTAATGTGTATGTAACGTTTTTTCTTGCACTAACTTTTCTCGGAGATGGTTGAGCCGATTTTCACAAACTTAGATTCAAATGTAAGGTCTCGTGATCCCATATAAAATTCCTGAATATTATTTGGATCTGACTTCCGGTTCCGGAGTTATGGGGTAAAATGTGCAAAAAAATGAAAATATATGTTCTAATTTTTCTCATAGAAGGCGATTTTCACAAACTTAGGTTTCAAATGAAAAATCCTGTAGTTCCATATGCAATTCCTGAATTTCATCCGGATCCGGATATATAGGGTAAAGTGTGTTAAAAATTTTATACCATCACTTTAAAGGGCGAAAAACCGTAAAAAGTTTTCTAAATCGACCTCAAATCTTCTGCAATTAATAGTTTTTATCAGTGGGCGATCAACCGATTTCGGATATTCTTTTAAAAATCGAAGAAAATTATTTTGAAGAATACCACAATATTATATATGATAGTATGATTGATATGAGAAAGGCATCATTACACCACTATGTGGATTAAAACTGGTTTTTATATTTATAAAAACCTGTTTTAATCCACCTAGTGGTGTAATGATACCTTTCTCATATCAATCATACTATCATATATAATACTGTGGTATTACTCAAAATAATTTTCTTCGATTCTAACAAGAATAACAGAAATCGGTTTGTTTGACCGTCTACTAATAAAAACTATCAATTAGAAAAGATTTGAGGTCGATTTAGAATTTTTTTTAAAGTTTTTCCCCATTTTAAGTGATGGTATATAAATTTTAACACACTTTATCCTATATTTTCGGATCCGGAAGTCGGATCCGCATGAAATTCAGGAATTACGCATGGGACCACAGGACCTTTCATTTGAACCTAAGTTGGTGAAAATCGGTCTCGCCATCTATGAGAAAAGTTAGAACATATATTTTCTTTTTTTTGCACATTTTACCCCATAACTCCCGAACCGGAAATCGGATCCAAATAATATTCAGGAATTTTTCATGGGACCTCCAGACCTTTCATTTGAATCTAAGTTTGTGAAAATCGTTTTAGCCATCTCCGAGAAAAGCTAGTGCAAAAAAACGTTACATACACACATACACACACAACCATTTTTCGTACTCGACGAACTGAGTCGAATGGTATATGACACTCGGCCCTCCGAGCCTCGGTTCAAAAGTCGGTTTTTACGGTGATTGCATAACCTTTCTATATGAGAAAGGCAAAAATAGGTATATAACTCGCTCAAACTTGAGAAAATTTTTCCGAAGCCCGAGGGCCGAGTGTCATATACCAATCGATTCAGCTCGACGAACTGAGCAAATCCCCGTGTGTGTATGTGTGTGTTGTCAATACCCTGAATGCTATTGAATGGTTTGTGATAGGATGTTTACTTTATGAAACGAAAGTTTTTTTTTCAAAATTTTCAGTTTTTTGACAACATCTGTCACAATTGACCTTGACAACAGAATATGTTTTTAGACTTAGATTCCACACGGTAATAGCTATTCAACAAGCCAAAGGTTATTAAAATCCATCCCTTTTTAACGATGATATCGATATTTTGTGTAAGCGACTTTTCGCCTTATTTCAGTAGTAGGAGTTTTACGCGTTTGATGATAAAGCGATGTTTCGGAGCAAAGTGATACACGATTTTCATTACTGTTTTATTTCAAAACAATTTCATATTTATATGTATTCATACTGCTTGCAACAATAATTGCTGGAAGAACACAACTTCTTACACCCATATGCTATTCGAAGAAGTTCATCGAGATAAGCAAATTTGTGTGTGAAAAATAATTCCATAAACTTTTCTCGGAGATGGCTCAACTGATTTCTACAAACTTAGCCTCGTGTGAACAGTCCTACGCTTCCGTACAAGGTTTCTGAAATTCATTTGGATCCGACTTCTGGTTCCGGAACTACAGGATGATATATGTAACGAAATTAAAATAATGGCACTCATTTTGCTAGAAGAAAATACCCATAACATCGAGAAACCGGAAGTCGCCATCTTGAATTTAGGAACAACCTCAAACATCGTTTTCCGATATCTATTTAATAATCCCGTTCCGAAAATAGCCATATGATGGGCGGATTCCACGTTCAATACGTTCACTAACGTAAACTTTTTTTACGACCTACCTTTTTTTACGAACCCCCGTTGTGTTTGTCTAGTTTGACCCGGGGAACTCGTCCTGTAGCTCATCATCAAAAGCCTAGGCAGATAAAATGTGCTAAAAAATGGAAAATAACCATTCGATTTTCTCGGAGGCCGCTGAAAAACTTTTCGCATAGTACTGTTCAAATGAAAGATCTTAAGGTCCTAAAGACTATCCCAGAAAGTATGGACGCATTTTGATTTCGCTGTAAATAATTCACAAGTGTTAGATATTCAAATTTTATTCGATATACTGATAATATTAGACTACAACAGCAGAATATTATTCTCAACATTTGCTACTTAGCCATTGTAGACTAGCTGACGCACCTTATTGCGAACGTTCCTCATTAAATTCCGTACAGACTTCTTGACGACAAGTTTTGACACTTTTTTTCCAATCTTTTTCGAACTGTTGAATGGTTTCGGCTGCCGAGACATGTTTCCTAAGATATGCCTTCGTCGTTAATACCCAAAATTCCTCAATTGGTCGAAGTTGTGGGCATTGTGGTGGATTCATGTCTTTTGGGACGAAAGTGACATTTTCGGTAGTATACCATTCTACCGTTGATTTCAAGTAGTGGCAAGAAGCAAGATCTTGCCAGAAGACAACAGGATCCTTGTGGCTTCGAATCATGGGTAGAAGTCGTTTTTGGAAACATTCCTTGATGTATATTTCGCTGTTCATTGAAGCGGTGGTGATGAAGCGTTTCGAAATCTTACCACAGCTACAAATTGCATCCCGAACTGAAACCTCCTTCTTTTGCTCGAATGCCTTCAGTATTCGTTTATCCAACTGAGGGTTAGCAGGACCTTTTTTCGACCCGTTTTCGGTTTATGCTCAAAGGTGTTATCCTCACCGAACTTCCTGATTGCATTTCGCACGGCTTTTTCACTTACTCCTTCCATTTTTGCTATCTTTCTCAGTGACAGTCCGCGTTCTGTGCACCATTTGTTCACAATTTTTCGACGTTGTTCTGCTGAATGTCCACGCATTTCGAAACAAACGAATGAAAACGAATAAACAACTGCACAAGTGGGTAGAAAAGAGTGTAAACAACAGGACGCATCCATAAAAATTTACAGATTCTGAACCATTGCGAAATGGCAGCGGTTTTTGGTTGCGTCCATACTTTCTGGGACAGTCTTTACTATAGAATTTCTTGTAGATCCGGCTTTCGGTTCCGGAATAACGGGGTAGAAAGTGCATTAAAATGAAAGAAAGTGCATTCGATTTTTTGGACACCGCTTAAACCAATTTTTTTTTCGAAATTTATGGTAAAATAGCCTGTTAATAATTTTTTTTCCGGATCCGACATCCATATATATATATATATATATATATATATATATATATATATATATATATATATATATATATATATATATATATATATATATATATATATATATATATATATATATATATATATAATATAAGGTGGGGAATGTTATGGCCTCATAGATTGCTAAGAATTGTTATCCAGATCCGACTATGGGATGAA